>NC_134484.1:463811520-463939020 GCF_040206685.1 Ascaphus truei
TTTGACCCAAATAACCTACCTAAAACTCCCACTCCCAAAGTTTAATGTTTATTGGGGACAGGGAGCATGTAAAGCCCCAAACAGGTCAGGTTTATGTGATACATTTCATTGTACATTACATTGTCCCTGGCTTATGGTGCTACTTAGGTGCCAGGGACCCACAGGTTTTCAGGGGTATCCAGTGGGGCGTCACCTTTAGTATGAAGACTGGCTACCCCCTACCGTCACACAGGGCTCATATCCTAATGTTCACTAAAATATGAATATGATTTTCCCTGAAGCCATTTACAGTGTATATACAAAAACAATGGTTGTTCAATATCTCATTAGCATACTGTAGGCTTAACATCAAGTTATAGTAGTATTACGTTGATGTTATGCATGTCTAGGCGTTACTCCACTCCAGACCGCAAAATACATGTTTATCGCGTGTTGTTAAAGAGGCGAGATGAGGGAAATAACGTCGGGATATTATGCTATGTTAGTTAAATCATACCTAACTGTGGTTTTACACCCATCCAGATCACGTTAAAAAAGGCCTATAGTAAAACAAAAATAGACAAAAATAGACAGCACTCACAGTAGCATACCTGAAATTTGATAGGTGCAGCGTGGAACAAGGAGGAACCCCTATTTCCTCCACAACAATTGATACAACAATAATGTTCCCAGCACGCAAAAAGACAAATGAAAATAGGTACAGTATATGCCAAAATTATTTAATGAAAAGTAGAACACATACCAAACAGGGGTATGGGATAATGTAGCAACAAAACGCAAGAGAAGAGGGGAGAAACCAGGGAGAAAGGGGAGGAAATACCACAATGGGGAAGGACGGGAGGGAGGGGAAAGGGAAGGGAGTTCAAACAAAGGTGATGCACGGGAAGGGGGCAAGGAACATTTCTCTCCACCATCTTAAGACCCCTTCAACAGGCCCATTCCCAAAGGGCAAAAATGTCCAATGGTATTTCCCTTTCCACCCTGTAAAAATTCCCTAAACGAAAGTACTACACTGAATGAAGTAAATCCAAGTTAAAAAGGGTTAATCCAGGTGAAAAAACAAGTCAATGTTATTGATCAAAATCCCCAGACCAATCTGCTGCGGATCCAAATTCGCAAAAAAAATAAACCACCCATCTCTACCTGGTAGTTGGTGGTTGAGGAGCTTAAACCATTGGAAGGTGGTGAGGGACCCTACCCTCCTCCCCTCTCTGGTACCCACCTCCACTTTCCCACCTGTCTTACCTTCCCCTCCTTCCCATAATTGTCATGTGTTGTCTCGTTTTTTTTTTTATTGTCTGTCCATCCCCCTATACGAGTTTAATAAGCAGCAATGAGTCTCAGTTGCCTGGATCGACCAAGAAGGTCTCACTAGGACCGCACTGAGGTACCGGCTGACTAATGGAAATAGGAAATGTTGGACACAGATGTGTAGAGTTGATCCTATACGACTGTAACTGATGCCTGCTGTAAAGCACTGATCTAAACATACAGTATGCTGTAAAACCCAATACAATTATTTGAAACAAAAAAAGAAGGTGGTCAACAAAATACTATTATAGTGCCATGTGTTGCAGTGAGATCACCCACAAGTATAACCAGTACTTATATTCTTTTTTTCCCATCATTTACTGGAGAGCTGTTGTGGTGTGACCAAAAAAGCTAGATGAAAGAAACATAAGATCAACACAAACCCAAATTCCATAAAACCCAATATTTCATCATAAATAATCCATTATTTTTACTTACAGTATATTCTTTTCAAGTACAGAAATGAGCAAAATGGTGATATTTCCTTGAAAATGCTTTAATGTTTTATTAAGAACTATTGCAGAAACAGAAGAATGTACCTTTCTTTGGCCCTGTAAATTGGCAAAAACTGAAACTGTAAATAGTCTGCACATTACCTCTTAGCTAGTAGAACGTGACACCACATATATAAAGTAGATAACATTTAAACAATGAACAGAGTTACTAAAATAACCCCTTTTTATTGCTGATAATCTATGAGCGTGATGATACTGGTAGCCAATTGCTGGCTAGAGGTATTTGTCATACTGTAGGTTGGGATACTTTTTGTATGTTTGTATATATTGTATAGCACCAAAAATGTATTCAACACTTGACAAATGAAAGACAGGGAATTACTGTATAATACAATAAGTGCACAAAAAGAAAGGGAATTCCTGTCCAAGACAGTTTATATTCTAAGTAGTCTTACATCTAAGTAGTCTTAATGGGTCAACAAGAAAGTTATTCATAGATGGAATTGTAGTGTACAATTTTTTTTTTTAAATCTAGCAGGTATTTTCTTCATCTACAGTATATACAGTGAATATAGGGTTGCCCATGTGTCCAGTATTGAACTGGGCTGTCCTGTATTTGGACACTGTGTCCAGTAAAACATGACAGGTAATACTGGACATGTATGTGTCTGTTATTACCTCTGTGGACATAGTGACCTGACCATCTTGGGGGGGGGGGGTGCAGGATTTTTCTGAGCAGGGAGAGAGCAGGGCTGTTTCCTCCATCCTGATTGGCTGCTGCTGGGTAATTCAGCCAATCAGCGGGTGTCTGGAGCCTGGGGTGGGCCAAGGAGAGGAGAAAACAGCATGGAACAGAGAGAGGTGAGAGGTGTGTGCGTGTGTGTGTCTCGAAAACATTGTACCTTTCACCATTGCGTCCAACCCTAAAGAATAGTATTGTGATCCTATGAAAGTTTTGTACTCTGTAATTGTATCTATAAATGACACTATTAAAAGGTATCTCTTGTATATCTATACTTCTCCAAGACCAACTGCTACTAGAACTTTGAACTACTTGACTACACTGACTGCAACATATATCTTTAGATAGTTTCCTGGAACCAGGGTCACGAATGATGTATGAATAGTTCCAGTAAGCTTAACTCATGCCTTCCCTCTTCCAAAGCACAAACAAGTCCTTTTGTCTTTCTTAGTTTTATTGAGGAAAAATCACAGGAAGAAATGGACTTGCAGATGTAGTGTAGGTAGAGAGTGCTTCTCTGTCTGAAGTGCAGTGTATCAAGGATAAATACAAAAAAGACACAGCGCACAACGCTCATAGTGCATTAAAAATTATATTCACATATACAAAAAATGGGTGAGTAATGTGCGTACATCAAATGCAGTAACAACAAGCAGTTTCGGGATATGTTACCCAACGCCTCTGGAGACCGGAATAGGTGTCCTCACAGGGGTAGAAACGCTGATATCTCTGGTGCAGGGTCCTAGTGGGTAGATGCACAACCTCTGCTGGTCCTTGCTCCCCAGAGCACGAGTAGAACGGGAGCTGTTGGCCCATGCAGTGCTTTTGCAAAGCAAAACTGAGCATCAGCTGGGCGCTGGCACTCTCCTCCGTGTGGAACACTTCCTGGTTGATGACGTCACCAAGGGGAGTCGCCGATTTCGGCGCCGTTCAAACTCAGACAGCTCGCGCAGTAGGGTGCTAGTAGAAAGATAGAGCACTTGTCCAGAATGTCCTACGCGTTTCGAAACCAACAGGTTTCTTCATTAGGGAGCAAGGACCTGCAGAGGTTGTGCAAATACCCCACTAGGACCCTGCACCAGAGATATCAGTGTTTCTACCCCTGTGAGGACACCTATTCCGGTCTCCAGAGGCGTTGGGTAACATATCCCGAAACTGCTTGTTGTTACTGCATTTGATGTACGCACATTACTCACCCATTTTTTGTATATGTGAATATAATTTTTAATGCACTATGAGCGTTGTGCGCTGTGTCTTTTTTGTATTTATCTGTTAGCTCCAGGGGGTCCCTGAGGCCCCCCTCCATCGCAGCTGCAGACGCTCTGTTCAAGGTCACGTAATTTAATTTACCCTATTGTCACAATTAATCACGTCACGTTTATAATAGTTGCGCACTTTAATTTTCTTTTTTCACCTTATCAAGGATAAAGCAGTGTAAAACAAAAAGGCCTTGCTGGGGTAAATAGTAGGCAGTTACTCACTCAGAGTCCAAGGTGAAAAGGAAGTTAGGGTCACACTAGAAGGGAAGTGAGACTATACTAACTGTCAGCAAGGACAGGGGGGTAGGAATAGCCCACTCTCAGCTAGGAGAATAGGAGATGCAGGCAACCAACACAGGCTGTGTAAACAGCATGTAACAATAATGTTGCCTTTCCACATGCAGCTAGCTGCTGGGACAGGGAAAATAACAGGCCGCTGAACTATGGAGAAATGAATCCCATGAGCTGCAAAGGGAGACAGAGAATATGGAATCTGGTACCAGGACACTCCCCGTCTGGTATCTGGAGATACCACTATATTCCTGGAATATGTGGAACATATGTGCAGTACAACAAACATAACAATGCAAAGTTCGTGTCCACATAGTAATGTGACACCGGCCGGTATCACTTGATTCAAAGTCCCTTGGCCAAGGTTCTTTGGCAAAGGATGCAAAGCGGATGCACAGGTCCAGGTTAGCTTGGTGCACCACAATGTCTTTTGCAAAAGTCTCTGGTCCTGTTTCTTTTCAAACTTATGGAAGAACAGTCCTTTTGTCTCTGTGGTTTCACCTACAGAGTGCATCCCCTTGTAGGCATGCCAGTCGTGGTAGCCAGTCACACTATCATCTGGCGTTTGGGAGAAGAAGATGGCTTTTGGTTCCTTGAGGAAGCGGATCAACACTCCTGGAAGACTGGTTGTCAAGTCTGGTCCAGTGAAGAGGGCGTCGTTCAGGGAGACTCCCTGGTGCTGAGCGCTGGAGCTGTACACTACCCAGATTTGATCGGTTCCTGAGGGTGGTACACCCCAGATGACTGGAGGTACCAGCATTCTTCATCTTCCATCAGTGGAGGTGCTGGCTTTGCGTGGCCGCTAAGGAATGTCTTCTGGATGAAGGCCACTAAATTATGTTTGGTTTCCGGTTTCCTTTGTAGGTCGCAGCGGAGCGAAGTGAGCCTAGAGGTGGCATGTTCTTTGTTGTTTGGGAGGCATCTTCTTGGTGAAAGGAATGGTAGCGGGGTCACCCAACTGCCCGATCTGTCCTTGAAGAGCTCCTTATCCATTAACTTCCGGAATTCTCCGTCTTCCATTGACGGTACTTGTTTGTTACCGTCCCTTGTTGTGTGGAACACTGTGCACCCTAAGTCATCAGTGCATTCCTCTTGCGCGAGAACGTCTCCACGTATTTTGGTGATACGCCTTTGTGTCTCTTTGTTAACTGCCATCGGGAGGCTGTTTTCTCCCTGGACATGACGAGGAACAATCTCTTTTGTCCTTGTAAATCCCTTTGTGAAATGTCTCTGAGACTGTCTCTTTTTTGACGTGTGAGAGGACAGCCTTTTTGCCATTGTGGCTTCACCTGCAGGGCACAATCTTTTGTGGCTATGCTAGCCGTGGCAGCTGGCTGCTTTGCCACTTGGTATTCTGCGGAGAAGAACAACTGTACGTCTTAAACGTGCCATTGCTTGCGGGAGGACCGTCCGATCGTTTATTGTCTTTTGGACGATCCCTTTGTCGGTCACCTTTGGGAGGTTACTTTCTTCCTGCAGTGAAGTCGACTCGTCATCCTTGGTTGTCTGAACCACTAAGCATCCTAGGCCATTGTCACATCCCCCTGATGTGAGGATGTTTTTGTTGATCTCAGGGGTATGACCTTGTCTCTTCTCCTCACTTGGCCCTCCTGTCACTTGGAGATGGCCAAGACATGGTTCAGAGAGGGATGTGTGTCCACATTCTGTTATCACCGTTCTGTGGGCGTCAACATAGTCTGGTCCGTGCCCTTTGTCGGTGCACACGTTGCCCACTATCACCCATCCTAGGTCAAGTCTTTGGGCGTATGGTGCGTTGTGGGGTCCGTTACACTTTTTACGGACTTTGTGCACCCTCAAGATGTCCCTACCGAGCAGCAGCAAGATCTTGACACCTTGTTCTACCGGCGGGATGTAGTTGGCTATTCCTCTGAGGTGCGGGTGATGGCGTGCCACGTCTGGTGTGGGAATCTCGTCCCTGTTTGCAGCCATGTGGTTGCACTCGATGAGTGTGGGGAGAGCTATCTTTGCTCTGTTATCCACTGAACATTTGACGTAGCCGCTTTCTCTTCTCCCTGTTGTCTCAGTTGACCCTGCACAGGTTCTGAGGGTGTAGGGTGAGGTATTGTCTTGTGAGTTGAAAAAGTTGAAGAATTCCGTCTTCGCCAATGATCTGTTACTTTGATCGTCGAGGATTGCATACATCCAGATAGCCTTCTCAGGTTGTCCCTGGGGGGTGCACTGCGACAAGGCATATTTTGGAGCAGGATATTTTGTAACTTCCCTTTCCGCAAACCTCGGTGCACTGAGACGTGACAGATGTTGGCTCTCCTTCTCCTTCCTCCCCGCCATGCTCCGCTACAAGGATGGGTTGTTGAGTTGGTGGAGTGTCAGCCCCTCTGGATGTAGCGATGTTACGTGCTTGTCACTTTTGCACACTACACATTTGATGTCTTCTTTACAGTTTCTGGCTAGGTGAGTCGTGGAACCGCAGCACCTGAAGCAAACTCCGAATTCTCCGAGTAACTTCTTGCGTTCCTCTAGGGACTTCATCCTGAACCCAAAGCACCTGTTAAGTGGGTGTGGCTTTTTGTGTATGGGACATTCCCTATTTGGGTCCCTCGGTTCCTCGTTTCCGGCGACCGACTGATCGGGAGTAGTCTGGGTCGTGGGGGACACGTCCGTCCTGTGGACCGAGATGGGTGTTTGAGTGTTACCATATCTCGCCACTGGTCTCTCATTCCTTAGGCTGCTTGCACTGTGTGTGGTTTGCGCACCCAAGATGAATGGGGGGAAGGCGACTTGCTTCTCCCTTTTGTATTTGGAGCCTTGTGAAATCCACCTTTCTTGGAGGTTGTAAGGTAGCTTCTCCAAGATGGGTAAGACTCCGTGAGCCAAGTCTAGGACGTTGAGACCTGTCAAGGAATGGTCTGTTCTCGCAGACTGCAGCTCCTGTAGCAGGTCCCCGAGCTCTAGTAACTTCGAGTAGTCTTTAGCCGTGATCTTGGGAAAGCTGTCGACTCTTTTGAAGAGCGCATCTTCGACTGCTTCAGGGCTACCGTAGCACTCTTCTAGCCTTTTCCATACTAGGCAAGACCTACTTGGGGGTGGGTCGCATTTGCCGCCCCAAGTCTCTTCGCGTGTTCCATGGATTCCTTTCCCAGCCATTTGGCTAGCAGCCTGTGTTCTTCCCTAGCTGAGATGCCCAGGCTCTTGATTGCGTCCTTGAACGCGAACTTCCACATACGGTAATTCTCAGGACGGTCGTCAAAGTTGGTAAGTCATGTTTGCACCAGGTCACGCTGGATCATGTACTTGGCCATGTCTGTCAGGCCTGAGGCATCAGCGTGTTGGTCACATTCTGAGGTAGTTGCTGGGAGGGTCCGTGCGGTCGCCTCTTCCTTGGCGTGGACGCGTAATGACTGCTGGTCAGTGTGAGGGGCTGTTTTCTCCCGTGTGGGTGTACCTGGATTGCGAGCCTGTTGTAGTGCATCCGTGTGCGCGCTGGCGTGTGGATCACTGTTGCGGCTTTGGCTGTCCCAGGCAGCATGTACCATTGAAGGAATAGCGTCTTCTCCTCTTGGACCTAGCAAGTCTTCGGTGTCTGTGGAGTCACTCCCTTTGTGTTGAGATGGTGCGCTGGTGTTTATACTGAAGAGGCTCCTTACGTAGTCTTCGGTGTGTTGGACTGGATCCTCTGAGGCTATCCGTCTGTACGGTTGCTCCCCGCCGTCCTGTCGCGAGGCTGCTTCTAGGACTTCAGCTTGGGCTATGGCGGTGGCGGCTTCCTTCTCTTGATTAAGTGCCTCTAGTTCCGCATCAAATTCGGCTTTCCTGCGCGTAGTGGCTGCGGCAGTAGCGGCGGTAGCGGCGGCAGTGGCATTAGCGGTGGCTGTCTGTTCCACCTCTTCTATGCACGCTCTTTCTGCCCTTACGGCTGCCTCTCTCCGACCATATTCGGCACTGGCACGTGCGGCCTCTGCAGTGGCTCGCGCCTTGGTAGCGCTTGCGCTTGCGTTGGACGCGTTAGATTGCGCTGATCTTGCTGACCTTGATGAGTGCCTTGATGTGCTGGAGCTCACGTTTTGCGCGTCTGTGATAGCGGTCCGCACACGGCTGTCACGTGTAAGGTCAATATTATCTTGTAAGTCTCTATCTTGCAGGCTTTCATAGGTGTTGGCTCTGGTCAAGTAGGTGATGTATGTCTCTGGCAGCCCTTGGTAGCACGAGTGGTTAGACTTTATTTGAATAATTGCCTGCGCGAGCTGTTGTGCATTATCGCCAATGCTAACAACATTGCGTAACTCTAGTGCAGTTCTTTCCCAGGCCTTTTCTAACTTGGCGTGGTGCGCTTCAATATCAGCCTCATATTTTTCGCGGGCCTTTTGTGTCAGTGTGACTATCCGTTTAGGCCTTGCGTCTGCCTGCGCCTGTTGCAGTTGCGCAGCGGTCTCTGTGTCTGAGTGGTCACTCTTCTGCGTGATGTCTGATGAGGATCTGAGTTCTGCCATGCTGTAGGAGTGTGTAGGCCTTTAGCCAGTGTGTGTGGCGTGCGGTCTGTTACCTGTGTCAGCGATGGGCGACTGTCTCAGATGATGCTGAGCGGTGTCCTGCAGCGTTAAGCGTAGGGGTAGCTGTACTCACAGGTGTGTCCGGTGGCTCTGACCCGTGTCCTGGCGTCTGTCCGGTGGCGTGGCCCTTGGTGGCGCTAGCCATGGGGACGTGTGCAGGGGGTAGGTGAGATGTTTGCTCCTCACTATGGAGCTGTGCAGAGGGTGACTCAAACAGAAAAAAGCAATCAAGGTTCTGTGTAAGATGCAGTCTGACTGCAGAGCTGCTGCCTTCTGTGAAGTTGCAGGCTCTGTGAGCAATGTAAATCTGCTCGCTTATTTGTAAGGCTGCAGGCTGTGTGCAGTTTGCTGTATAAAGCCTGCTGCCCTGTCTGGCAGTATAAAGCTGCATGCTTGTCCTGGGGTGCAGATACTATTCTGTATTAGCATAAAGTCTTTGAGTAGCAGATCCTGTGTGATTCTCCAACACACGGGGGGTTATGCACTAAGCTCAATGGCTTTGTGTTCTGATTTGGCCAAAAAACAGGTGTGTTAAAAAGTGAAGCCGGGGACGCGATGCACTAAAGCCTTGAGGTTTTTTTTAACGTACCTACTCAAAATAGCTCAGAACAGCCACAGCGTACGTGATGCTTTTTTTCCCCCTGCTAGCGTTCTTAACCTTTCCATACGCTAGCTGATAGAAAAAAAGCCAATCGTACAGGCGATCGTACACTAAATAAATACATTTTAATAATAGTGTACATGAGCAGGGGGTCTCCGGAGCTGACCTGCATTGGTTTCAGGTCCGAGGACCCCCTACTTCAGGAGTTACAGGCCCCGTTATGGGGTGCCGGTATCCCCAGCAGTTTAAAGCTCCCGCGTCACGTGACCGGGTTATTTACATTCTGCAGGGGATACCGGCACCCCATAAAGGGGCCTATATCTCCTGAAGTAGGGGGTCCTCAGACCTGAAACCAATGCGGTTCAGCTCAGGAGACCCCCTGCACATCTACACTAGTATTAAAACACACATAACAATAAACAATAATTCATTACCGTAGCGGGTATACGCTATGGTAATGAAGCTGCTTTAATGTATTTTTAATAATAGTGTGCGGGAGCAGGGGGTCCCCTGAGCTGAACCGCATTGATTTCTGCCTCAGAGACCCCCTGCTTCCCGAGTTACAGGCCCCGGTATGGGGCATCGGAGGCCAATGTCGCCGCCATCTTTATAGCATCCAAGACACGACATGGGCTCTAGAAAGATGCCGTCCGCACTGGCATCGATGCCCCAAACTGGGGCCTGTAACTCGGGAAGCAGGGAGTCTCTGAGGCAGAAATCAATGCGGTTCAGCTCAGGGGACCAACTGCTCCCACACACTATTAATAAAAATACATTAAAGCAGCTTCATTACCTTAGCGGATAGCCGCTAAGGCAATGAAGGGGTTAAGGCACATTAGCATGTTCATTGGGGACAATTGCCCCCAATAAACAACACACATCCCCCACCCCCCCAAACACATACAGTACTGTAATGGGCAAAATTACTATTATCCACATATGGATAATAATGCATTTGCCCATTTTAAATACATATAAATTATAATAAATACAGTCAAAACATTTTACACTTACGTTTTACAGGCACCCACGACGAAGGCCGTCTTTATCCTCATCTTCATTCTGCCCATGCCCCTCTGGTGCTGCAAAACATGCACAACAATCACAATAGCCAATGTAATGTCCCCTAACCCCTTAATCACCATAGCGGTTATTAACCGCTACAGTCATTAAGGGGTTAACCCACCCCCACCCACCACTCGGGAGGCCTTCATACCCTCCCACACTAACCCCCCACCCCGTGAGGCCTAACCCCCCTCACCCACTACCCACAAGGGAGGCCTACCCACATACCCTTAAGGCCAATACCCCCTCCCCCTATACCCCCCAACACATACAGTACAATAATGTGCAAAATAACTATTATCCAAATATGGATAATATATTATTTGCCCATTATGAAACACATAAAACATGAATAAATCAAAACATGAATTTTTAATCTTAAAATCACCACATTGCATGTTACAATAAATCCAGCATCTATTGTACATATAAGCCAACAAATCAGCAGCTCCACATATGTATATGAAATGTCACACAATTGCATTGAGTGTGTACATGATGCAATTAATCTGTGCATTATGTAACACTATGCAAAATATATGTAATAATAAAATACAGTATGAACAATGAGCCCTAACCACCAATGCCATCATGAAAATCAATTAGAAACTAACCAACATCAATACAATTAGCATCAATCAATTAATCCATTTCCTCAAACAATTAAAATACAATACAAATCAATTATACAATTCCCTATTCAATTCGTAAAGCCAAACCATTGCCAAAACAATTCTTATTTAAAGTAACCACCATCATTCTAATCTAACTACCAGAAAGAAGCCATTACATAAATACAAATTACATTATTCACAACAAGGACAAAATAAAAATGCTAAATACATTATCCGTACATGAAAAGAACCTAAACAAGAGCCAAACAATCAATTATTATCCCTGTATGTCTATCCATACAGATAGATAAACATAACATACAGGGGTAATAATAGAGCATAAAATACAAAGCATTTACATACAAAAATCACATACAGTACAATACACCCATTCAGTATCCGTGAATGTATTATATACATAGCTAAATTCACGGACATTAAATGGGACTGAAAAAATAAAAGACATGAATCAAAAATCATAAAAACATGTAAAAGTAAAAATAATAAACTTTTCTTTTGTTTACTCACCATTAGATGTCCACTCACCGAAATCCAAGCGACCCGGAAGCACAGGAACCAATCCACAGGTAAGCCATAAAATAAAAAACCATAACAAATCTATGTCTGTGTCTTCTTTCTTCTTTGGGGTCTTCTGGGGTCTTCTGGGGTCTTCTGGGGGTCTTCTTCTATCTTCTTCCATCTTCTTACGCCACGCCCTTCTTCTCTTCTTAGGAGGGGAGATGTTCCCTCCTCGGCGACTAGCTTCAAAATGAGGAGACATAGGCTTTTTTTTTTTTGCTTGCTCACCCCTTATCCCCTTTTGCACCGGACATGATCTTTGACTATTCCATATTCATTTATGTACTATAGCTGATGCGGGAGCTCTCCCTATTCCACACTTCTATGAGACATAGGCTTTTAAAGGCCTATGACGTCACATTTTGGTCAAATGTTTCACACGGTCCTGATTGGGCCGTGAAAAACATGTGATTTGGCCGGGCAAAAAAAAATGATGACGTCATTTAAAGGCAATGAAAGCACAGCCAATCAGAATGGCTTTGCTTCAATTGCCTTTAAGATGACGTCATTAAAAGAAACATGGCCAGCCTCACATGGTACGGTAGCCAATCAGAGCGTGGGAAATACATCCCAACACTGATTGGCTTTAGTACCATGTGACAGGCTTTCAAAGACGTCACATCCGTTCTCCCCCAAGCCTCTGTCACATGGTCTACTAGAGCCAATCAGAGATGGGATGGAGTTCCAACTGGCTACCGTACCATGTGAGACCGGCCATGTTTCTTTTAATGACGTCATCTTCAAGGCAATTGAAGCAAAGCCATTCTGATTGGATGTGCTTTCATTGCCTTTAAATGACGTCATCATTTTTTTTTTGCTCGGCCAAATCACATGTTTTTCACGGCCCAATCAGGACTGTGTGAAACATTTGACCAAAATGTGACACCATAGGCCTATAAAAGCCTATGTCGCCACATTTTGAAGCTAGTCGCAGAGGAGGGAACATCTCCCCTCCTAAGAAGAGAAGAAGGGCGTGGCGTAAGAAGATGGAAGAAGACGGAAGAAGACCCCAGAAGACCCCAAAAGACCCCAAAGAAGATACAGACGTGGATTTGTTATGGTTTTTTATTTTATGGCTTATCTGTGGATTGGTTCCTGTGCTTCTGGGTCGCTTGGATTTCGGTGAGTGGGCATCTAATGGTGAGTAAACAAAAGAAAAGTTTATTAATTTTACTTTTATATGTTTTTATAATTTTTGATTCATGTCTTTTATTTTTTCAGTCCCATTTAATGCCCGTTAATGTATCTATGTATATACATACATTCACGGACACTGAATGGGTATATTGTATGTGATTTTTGTATGTAAATGCTTTGTATTTTATGCTCTATTATTGCCCCTGTATGTTATGTTTATCTATCTGTATGGATAGACATACAGGTATAATAATTGATTGTTTGGCTCATGTTTAGGTTCTTTTCATGTACAGTATGGATAATGTATTTAGCATTTTTATTTTGTCATTGTTGTGAATAATGTAATTTGTATTTAGGTAATGGCTTCTTTCTGGTAGTTAGATTAGAATGATGGTGGTTACTTTAAATTAGAATTGTTTTGGCAATGGTTTGGCTTTAGGAATTGAATAGGGAATTGTATAATTGATTTGTATTGTATTTTAATCGTTTGAGGAAATGGATTAATTGATTGATGCTAATTGTATTGATGTTGGTTAGTTTCTAATTGATTTTCATGATGGCATTGGTTGTTAGGGGACATTGTTCATAGTGTATTTTATTGTTACATATATTTTGCATAGTGTTACATGATGCACAGATTAATTGCATCATGTACACACAATGCAATTGTGTGACATTTCATATACATTTGTTGAGCTGCTGATTTGTTGGCTTATACTTGCAATCAATGCTGGATTTATTTTAACATGCAATGTGGTGATTTTAAGATTAAAAATTCATGTTTTGATTTATGCATGTTTTATGTGTCTCATAATGGGCAAATAATATATTATCCATATCTAGATAATAGTTATTTTGCACATTATTGTACTGTATGTGTTGGGGGTGGGGGGAGGGTGTATTGCCCCCAAGAGTATGTGGGTAGGCCTCCCTTGTGGGTAGTGGGTGAGGGTGGTTAGGCCTCACGGGGTGGGGGGTTAGTGTGGGAGGGTATGTAGGCCTCCCGAGTGGTTGGTGAGGGTGGGTTAACCCCTTAATGACTGTAGCGGTTAATAACCACTATGGTGATTAAGGGGTTAAGGGACATTACATTGGCTATTGTGATTGTTGTGCATGTTTTGCAGCACCGGAGGGGCATGGGCAGGATGAAGATGAGGATGAAGACGGACTTCATCGTGGGTTCCTGTAAAAGGTAAGTGTAATATGTTTTGACTGTATTTATTGAATGTTATATGTATTTAAAATGGCCAAATGCATTATTATCCATATGTGGATAATAGTAATTTTGGCCATTACTGTATAGTATGTGTTAGGTCGGTGTATTTAGTTATAATTCTTGTTTATTATTTTTGGAGGTGCAACATTGGTACCGCAGGGAGGAGGAGCCTAGTACAGTGCATGTGAGCCGATCACCATCCTATGTGTTCATTCTGGTGTGGGAGAAAGCTACGGGCGCTGCGCCGCTGACGTCATCAATCGGCGCGTGACTGTGTGTACCTCAATCCCACGTAGCTGGATACAGGGTGCGGACGGCATTCGATAGCGGCACGTTTGCCCTCACAAATTGTAAGTGTGAGCAGTGCTGCTTTTTTATTGTTATTAAAGTGTTTTATGCGGAGTACACTAGGCTTTTTCATTTTCCTGGCTAACGGCTGCTGCGGTGTATGCTGCTCCCGCGAGGGCGTGAGCCGATGTGAAGAGAGACATCTTGTGAACCACGTGGGGTCCGTGAATATCGAGGTGAAGACGAAGCCTGGTACAGATTCTCTCCCCTGAACCAACAAGATTATATCTTAGACCACCTGGGTATCATAGTCTGAGGACCCATCACTTCAATAGAACATTTGTTGGTGCAGTACTCCATTATCAGTACTGTCATTCTATCCAGAACTGTCTTTTGGATATGGTATTGTGATCATCAATTTCTAGCGCCGGGGACATTATCTTTGTGTATTTATATTGGTACCGCAGGCCCGCGGGTAACCCGGGACTCCCCCGGACACCCCGGGACGGCCGCGGGGACCCCCGGACTCCTGTAGGGACCCCCGCACTCTCACGGGGACCCCCGCTTAGTGAGCCGGGGACCCCCGGACACCCGCGGGGTCAGCCGGGGACAGCCACGCGACTCCCGGGCTCCCTCGGGGACCCCCGCGGGGTCAGCCGGGGACACCCGCCGGCCTGCTGTATGGGTTTTGCGCATGCAAAAATGAAAAGCAAGAATTTTTTCTAAGTCCAGATTTCTTTGCGTCTACTCTGACCTGACGTGTTCTGATCAATGCAACTTTCGCGTACGCTAAGGTTGCGTTGCTTAGTGCATCCTGCTTAAGGGCAGAATTTCACGCAAACAGGGTTGCGAACGAGCAAAGTTGGACTTAGAAAAAATGCCAGAAAAAAGTCATTTTTAGAGCGCAAAGTGCCTGTTTGCGTTGCTTAGTGCATCGGGTTCAGCGCAAAAGCACGTTCTAAGAGCACTTTGCGCTCTAAAAGTGACTTAACTGAGCTTAGTGCATAGCCCACATGGTCTTTGTTTTACTTTCTTGGAACCAGGGCCACGAATGATGTATGAATAGTTCCAGTAAACTTAACTCATGCCTTCCCTCTTCCAAAGCACAAACAAGTCCTTTTGTCTTTCTTAGTTTTATTGAGGAAAAGTTACAGGAAGAAGGGACTTGCAGATGTAGTGTAGGTAGAGAGTTCTTCTCTGTCTGAAGTGCAGTGTATCAAGGATAAAGCAGTATAAAACAAAAAGGCCTTGCTGGGGTAAATAGTAGGCAGCTACTCACTCAGAGTCCAGGGTGAAAAGGAAGTGAGGAGCAAGGGTCACACTAGAAGGGAAGTGAGACAATACTAACTGTCAGCAAGGACAGGGGGGTAGGAATAGCCCACTCTCAGCTAGGAGAATATGAGCTGCAGGCAACCAACACTGGCTGTGTAAACAACATGTAACAATAATGTTGCCTTTTCACATGCAGCTAGCTGCTGGGACAGGGAAAACAACAGACAGCCAAACTAGGGAGAAATGAATCCTATGAGCTGCAAAGGAGACAGAGAATATGGAATCTGGTTCCAGGACAGATAGTATGAAGAATACATTATTTAACATACAGGAAGAACATGGAAAGTAAAAGCACATTGGGGTTTTTTGTCAACGTAAAATGAGGTTTACTTCTATCTACCATAATTATAGGCATTAGCTCTGTTTTTCTTTCTGATATTTATTCAACCTTTAACAAAGTATTAGCTTTCCCTGCAAAGTAAGTTACACAAGTCAAACAAAAACCTCCACTTTACTATTGTTGAGTTATTTTATTAAATAATGAGAAAGAACTGTGCACAACAGGTGCCAAATTAATGGGAAAAACAGCACTAATCAAAATGTTTTTCTTCTCATTTTTTGCTCTAGCTTTTTAGCCGGATGTGTGTGATGAATGGTTTAGTGTTGTTTTGCAAAATCAGGTATCTACTGTATGTAAAACATAAAGAACGATTCCTGCGCTCCTACCAATTAGGCTAAGATAAAATAATATTCTCATGAAAAAGGGTATTTGGTTAAACCCTTTGGCCAAAGCATTTGTAAGCCTGCATGCCACGTCAAGGCAACCCGTTTAATGCAGGTACCTACACTATACTGTATATATATATCTACTGTATGTGATGAGCAGCACATATATAAAAGAGACGCAATTAGCATAGTGCAACATACAGTACTGTACATATCAAGACAGTAATGATGGTATTCCAAATCTTACATAACCTATTGTTATGATAAGAAACATTCTGTACTGTGAAACTAAGCCGCTAAGCCTTCCCACTGCAATGTTTATCTTAAACTTTAAGTGTAAGATTATCTACAAATACAGTATGGCACAAATACCCCATTGATACTGAATGTAGGTCTTAAAGAAACACAAGTTTGTTTTGTTTGTATCACTATAATAGTTCAGAAACAGTAACATATTTTACATGCATGTGTTACATATGTATATGTAGCCCTGTGTGGTTTGGGCTATAGTTCTGCCCTCCTCCTGGCAGTTATCCCTGCGTAAGGGCAGGTTTTCCAGGAGTTATCATGGGTTTTCCCCACCTCAAGCAATTGCACTGAGGCAGTGAAGGTAGGTCACGTGACTCTGTGTCCAATCAAGAGACACAGGGGCGGTGCCTGTTGAAACTACTTAGAACATTGCACTTCCTGTTAGAGTGATAGTCAGACTGGAGAGGAGACAGAGGATTTTGTTTTGGGCAGAGCACGCCTCCGCCACTCCTCCCTGTCTCCTCTGCTTCTCTTCTCCCCTGCATGTTCAAGATGCATGTTCGGCAGCAGCGTGAGGGTGATGTCACCAGATCACACTGCCTCTCAGAGGCATCTGGTATAATTGTACCCTTAAGGAGTCAGATTTCAGGTGATAAGGGCTGCCTGTGGTAGGGGCGAGGAGCTTGTTCAGATAGACGGGTAGCTTGCCCAGAAAGTATTTGAAGGCAAGATAGGAAAAATGGACTCTGGGTCTAGACTCAAGTGATGACCAATCTAGTTCTTTGAGCATTTTGCAGTGATGTGTGTTGTTACATTGGAGGACAAAACAGCATATTGAGTTGTAGAGGATGTCTAGTTTGCTAAAGTGAGTTTGGGGGGGCTGCACCATATACTATATCCCCATAATCTATATAATCCAGTTCTATGCCCTAATGCATCATATACCTAATTTACCCATTTTTCTAATGTCCAAAGTTACTCATACCTCCCCAAACTCAGCTTTATACAATTTGTGGAGAGATACCTGTGCACAAAAAAGGAAGAGACCTGAGATATACAGTATACTAGCTTGGATTTCTCTTTTCTAAAATCCATATTTCAGGGTCTGCATGGGAAAAATGCCACATTTAGCGTTATACCTAAATAATCTAACGTTATTTCCCTGTGTTAACCTTAGCAGCCTTCAGTGGATATGTGATGTTAGGAGTAATGTTTCTTTTATATATCCTTAGCATTAAGGCCAGAGTAATGTAACATACGTTATTTCTTGGACTAACACTGGGTTAACGTTCAGTTATTCTATTTAGTGCGTACAGTATGTGGTACGATTAACACAACATTCATTTAGGTCAAATAGGATGGATTTTAGTGCATCTGGGCCTTTTTATGAGCTATGTATCAAGGCAAAAACGGTGAAATTCTGAGCGCAGACAAACTGCACCAAATATCTCAAAGAATAAACCCTACTGATGGCAATGGGATATTTTTACTTTGCTACAGATGGTGCAGATATTTTGCCCCAGGATTGCACCAGTTTTTCATTGATACATATAAACCACATGGTCTTCTGTACCACAGGGATTATTTACTGTAATAAAGTTTAATAGCGTCGATTCAGCACTACTGAATGCCCATAAAAGTGAATGGGAATTTCTATGCGGCAGTGTCAAATCTGCACTTTATTGTATAAACTCTACAATCATGTGGCTACAACACCAGCAGAAATATGGAGCAGTATTGGGTCCATGTAGTGCGAAAATAAAATAGAGCTATAATCAAATATAAAGGTTCTTCTTATCAAGCGATGCATTATTTAAAGCTTCACTCCAGTCCTCTAGTCCCCCTCCCCAACAAGTCAGGTTTGCAGGATGTCCCTGCTTCAGCACAGGTGACTCAATCAGTCCCTGCTTCAGTACAGGTGGCTCAATCAGAGACTCAATCTTTGACTGAGCCTCTGATTGCGCCACCTGTGCTGAAGCTGGGATATCCTGAAAACCTAACCTGTTGGTGGGGGCTTGAGTTGAGCCCCCCTGATCTAAAGAACTGTGTCCGATGTGATGCATATGAGGGAGAAATGTTGATGTCTATCAGAAATATATAAGCTCTGTTTTGTTTTACGTCTGCAAGGAAATAAAACAAACATTTAAAAAAAACGCTCACATCAATTCTGTAACACACAAATAGTTAAGGTTTCCAGAAATCACTAAACAAACAGGTGTAGGAGCCAGGTTATATTTATTTGTAATTACACTTGCAATTTTTGGATCGTTGCAAAAATATTGTGTCCATCTGTACTCAAATGGTTAACTGCCAGACGCCTGCACTGCTCGCTATGCGCCAATTATATTTAACTATATATTTAGTTTCAATTTAGTAGTCCAGGCTACAGGGAACTGAACTTCGTGTTTCTGGATAATCTCTGCAAACATCCCTGTTTGAATTCTCTTTTTTCTTCGTACCGCGTAAGAAGGAACAATTTGAGCAGTGCCACACATACTGGTTAATCCATGTCCCATCTCCCTCTACTTTGCATACTACCCAGAAGTAATAGTTCATTATTTACTTGCTTTGCATATCAGAAAACGCAGCATCAAAATGTCTATGTTAACACGACACATGTGAATTGCTTCCTGTTCTGTGCAATTTTCCTTATAAAATACACGGTGTATCTTAATTGAATAAATACAGAGAGCGTGGGATCCCTATACACATGATACATTGCAGCTATGATTATTGTGCAATCTCAAAACTTGATTACTTGTACAAGACTTATGTCAAGTCACAGTTCAGTGACTCTGAAAGGGATCAGCCATTCTCTTCTTGCCCAGGCATGTTCTTACTCTTTTCCGAGAGTTTGGTCAAACAGTGTAACAGTCCAGTTTGGGATTTCTAGCTGAAAGCGGGTTTGGTTGATATCTGAAGAACATTTTAGCCAAAGGCTTAACAGGCAGAGGATAAAAGAAGCGAATCCTCTGCAGAACGCCAGACCGTGATCTGAAAAATAAGACTGGATAATGGAGAGCTGTTTCAAAATATTACTGGTGTTTGAAGCAATAACTCTGGTATTTTCGGCATCAATACTTCTGTTACATTGGAGTCATGAAGATTCTCAGTCAATAGAAAAAGCAATTGACATCTACAATGCCGGACTGAAGTCTAGCTTTCTCTTCAAGCTTCTCAGGATTGATCCACAGTATAGACTGGTATGTACAGTATGTACAATGGGTTGGTGATTTGTTGAATGATGTGATGTACTTGCACTTGAGAGAAACCTCCATTAGTCTCATGGCCAATCCAACATCTCAGTGACCACACACCATATGTGTGAGGTGTCATTTTTTTTCTGAGCAATAAGCAAGTAAATTCCCATTGATGCAAATATGCATAATGATGCCATGAATACAGCTCAATCCCGTTATAACGCGATCCGTTACAACGCAATGCAAGCGTGGCTCCCAATTTTCGTATTTATGAATACTTTACAACATGATTATTGTTATCTTAAATACTGTACTTTATTGTACAATGCATACAATTGTACATTATTTCTAACGCGATCAGCATATAATGCGGTGTGGTTCTTTGGACCCCAAGCACAGCGTTATAAGGGGGTTGAGCTTTATGTACAAATGTGTACATTTCCTTCCCTAACTGTGCATTATTCCATTATTATTCTTAGAACCACATCTCTGCTAAGTGAACTTTTTATAGAATATACTGTATTTTTTTTTCTGTGTATGTGTACAAGATCTAACACTGATTGAAAGATGTGCAGTACATTTATATGTTTGCTGTGGAAGGGGGATAGATGGGCAAATAGGTTGTGTGGAGCTTTGCACGCCTGCCCTTGTTGTTCTGGTTTGTGATTTGTCTGATACAATCCACACTGGTCAACACCTGAGAAACAAAAAAGAAAAAAGCGCAAGGCCCATAGGGTAGTATTGTCAGATTTATGAAAAATTAAAACGGTTATAAAAACTCACAGAATAAAAGTTGGTATAAGCATCTCGGTGTAAATAACAACCGCAGGACTCGCGACGTCGGCGCGTGATGTCGATCAGGGGGTTGGATTATGGGCGGTCACCTGCTTCTTCTCCGAGGACGGAACTCCAGGATCTCCGATAGCTGCGTTCTCTTAGTGCCGAGTGCCAGCCACAGCAGCAACCTTAGCAATGTCCGCCCTACGCGTTTCAAGGACGCTTGTCCTCTTCCTCAGGGGCACGTTCATTGCTGGTTGCTCGAGTCACGATATTATATAGCATACATGCATTAATTAAACAATTAATTGTTTACATCAGATGATCAATTATGTACATCAGTGCCCAATTAGTATTAATCTACAGTGTTCTCACGAGTGTACAGCATGATAAGGGAATAATCTTTAATAATGTAAGCATAAGTGTATGTTGAACAAAATAAAAATAAAATTTGGCCAACCTAGTACTATTTAAACGGTTCATAGATGATATTTTAATTATATGGAAGGGCAGTGTATTAGAATTAGAAGAGTTTTTAGGATACATTAATTCCAATTGTTTCAATTTAAAATTTATGTCCAGTTTTAGTTCTACAAATATCGTGTTTTTAGACTTGGTTTTAACTAGCTCTGATAACAATGAGATAATTACTACCACACACTATAAAAAGGTTGACAGCAACAAATTCTTGGATGCTGCCAGTAACCATCATCCAAGATGGATAAGTAACATTGCTTATAGTCAATTCCTTAGAATCAGGCGCAATTGCAACAAAAGGGAAGATTTTGTTAGACAATCCCAATTATTAAAAACAAAATTATTAAAAAAGGGTCATGATAAACACAATGTATACCGGGCCTATCAGAGAGCTTTAAATATGGATAGATCACTTACACTTAAACAGAATGGTAGCAATAAAACTAGTCAGGATACTCAGAATGCATTATTTATTACACAATACAATGGAGCAGCTACAAAAATTAAAAACATCATGACGCGTCACTGGGACATATTGAAGTGTGATCCAGTGTTAGCACCAATCATCTCTGATAGACCTCGCGTAGTTTATAGAAGAGCACGGACCATTAAAAACATTCTAGCCCCTTCTAAACTAAGGAAAGCAAAAACACTTGGAAATAAAATGCTAGCATCCTCAAAAAGAATAGGCAATTATTGCTGTGGAGGGAGGTGTATTACATGTAAACACATAAATACAGGGGCCGTGTCAATTAAGTCAAAACATTCATCTAAATCATATCCGATAAAAGATCTAATTAACTGCAAAACTATATTTGTAGTATATTTATTGGAATGCGATTGTGGCCAACAATACGTAGGTAGAACTAAAAGAAGTCTTAAAGAACGATTTTTAGAACATAGAAATAATATTTTAAAAGGGTTAATGACTCATAGTGTTCCTAGACATTTCTTTTATAAACATAATAAAGATCCAGCCAAATTAAAGGTCACAGGAATAGAACACATAGGGCCCAACGAATATGGAGGAGACAGGGTGCTAAGGCTGAGACAACGAGAGACTTTTTGGATACATCAGCTTAGCACCTTGTCTCCCAATGGGCTAAATGAAGAAATTGATATGGCAGCTTTTTTATAATATCAAATAATTCTTATAGTTTTTAATGCAGATTAATGGAATTAGAGAACTAATCTATACTTTGTTTTTATAATGTTTTACAATGTTTATTCAATACTATGTAATGGTATTGCTTTGCAGTGTTCACAGAGTTTTAAATCAATATAAAATTATTTTAAATGGTATAATAAAATTTCTGTTTTTATTTTGTTCAACATATACTTATGCTTACATTATTAAAGATTATTCCCTTATCATGCTGTACACTCGTGAGAACACTGTAGATTAATACTAATTGGGCACTGATATACATAATTGATCTACTGATGTAAACAATTAATTGTTTAATTAATGCATGTATGCTATATAATATCGTGACTCGATCAACCAGCAATGAACGTGCCCCTGAGGAAGAGGACAAGCGTCCTTGAAACGCGTAGGGCGGACATTGCTAAGGTTGCTGCTGTGGCTGGCACTCGGCACTAAGAGAACGCAGCTATCGGAGATCCTGGAGTTCCGTCCTCGGAGAAGAAGCAGGTGACCGCCCATAATCCAACCCCCTGATCGACGTCACACGCCGACGTCGCGAGTCAGCTGACGCGGAAGCAGAACGACCGCTGATCGGGACAACGAGGAGGGCTGTGCATCAACGCATCGAAACGAACGGAAACGTCCAGGCACCCCTGTTCCTGCAGTTGTAATTTACACCGAGATGCTTATACCAACTTTTATTCTGTGAGTTTTTATAACCGTTTTAATTTTTCATAAATCTGACAATACTACCCTATGGGCCTTGCGCTTTTTTCTTTTTTCTTTCCCTGTCTATAGCTTTTCCTGGTCCCGAGGTTGGTTCCAGATGTAAAAAGGCTGCATACCCATTGGAGATCAGGATTGGACTCTATATTTGGGACCACAAAAAGCAAACTTCATGGACATTAAGTATCATAAATTATTTTAATTGATTGTAATAATTGTTTTATTTTTTTGCTGTGTAAATCCTTTGTAATTTATTTCTCCCTTTGTGTATTATTGAATACACAAGGAGGTTGATAGGTAAGAGCGCTGGTGGACACATTTGGAGGCAGAGGGGCTTATACCCACCTGCTCCCAATTGTGTTATACTTATTTCACAATCACCTTACAACACCTTAGAAGTCTACTCTATGCATATTTGTCCACAATTGTTAGGTGTAATCCAGTGTGAACATGGCATGGCAGCATGCACTAGTAGAGGGGTGGGCGGCGCCAATCCGCAAGAGCCACCAACAGGTCAGATTTTCTGGATATCCCTGCTTCAGCACAGGTGGCTCAGTCTTTGACTGAGCCCCTAATTGAAACACTTGTGCTGAAGCAGGGATATCCTGAAACCTTGACCTGTTGGTGGCCCTTGAGGACTGGAGTTGCCCACCACTACACTAGTAACATTATCTATACATTGACTCAAAACCCAAACTGGTTATTTTTGGCTAATTCGCTATGGGCGCTTTATTTGTTCCTTTGTATTGGAATACATTGGCGTGTAGGAAACCGCTTTTGACATATAGGACCGAAGTGCAATTTAAAAAGTAGTGACAATGTACTTGAATGCTCTTGAATGCCACTATGCTCTCTCTTAACGTATGTTGCATACTGCACGTTATGTATAAACATAATTTGTAATAGGTTTCTGGTGTACCCATGCTGGAGAAAGGGAAGTACAGGTTTCAAAATAAAAAAAAATAAGTGGTGTTCATACCGCCAACATTATGTGACCATGTGTTAGCAATGAGGTTCGGGGAAAAATATTCCCAAACACAAATTCAATTCAAATAAGAGGGAGTGTTTGACTTTCAAGGGATATGAGCCTTGACAGCCTTGACAGCCTTGACAGCCTTGACAGCCTTGACAGCCTTGACAGCCTTGACAGCCTTGACAGTCTTGACAGCCTTGACAGCCTTGACAGCCTTGACAGCCTTGACAGCCTTGACAGCCTTGACAGCCTTGACAGCCTTGACAGCCTTGACAGCCTTGACAGTGAGCGACTATGTGAGTAAAGACACTGACTGGGTTTGAAGCAGGGGAACCTGGTTCAATTCCCGGTGTCAGCTCCTTGTGACCTTGGGCAAGTCATTTTACCTCCCTGTGCCTCAGGCAACAAAAACATGGATTGTAAATTCCACGGGGCAGGGACTTGTGCCTGCAAAATGTCTCTGTAAAGTGCTACGTAAAACTAGCAGCGCTATACAAGAACGTATTATTATTATTATCTACAGTACCTGACACAAATATATTTTCTGTATAATTTTTACATTAGCTACATTTTTAACAGCCATTTCCTGAGTTTGCATTACGATTTAGTAATCTCCGGTTACTGTACTGGTACTTGCAGCACATCCTTTTCTCTCCAAGCCAGATACACAAGAGTATAATAAATACAATAAAATTCTAGATTGTGGCGATAAATGAAAGAGGTAAAAGAGAAAGGCCGGCAGAAGTGAGAAAAAGAGGAGGAAGAAAGGAAAATGCGAAGTAGGGATTGTGTGGCAAGAGTTACAAGTCATGCAAGAAAAAGGTCAGGCACATTGTTGTTTTAGATCCTAGAGAATAAGAGAGGAGAATCAGGTAAAGAGATGACTACTGGAATCGCATTACCTGAAGCCATAATTTACAGTAAATGCTCTGTGTTACTTATGAAATCCTATTTATAAAGAAATTATAAAGTTTTATTGTGGATTAAGTTATTAAACAGAGCTCAATTAATGACAGCGGATAAATCGGAGTTGTTTATACTGTGATTGAGTTCTGCATGGGGAGATCATTTTGGCCAATGTCTCTGGACATATTTCCTTGGGACACCAGTCATGGGAACTCCTACGTTTAATAGAAATATAGTGAACAAGGGAACTGCCAGATGTGCATGGATTTATGTTATTTCAGGAAACACTTGGTTACAGATAAAAGTTAGGAGTAAATTTACAAAACGTGATTGGGAAGAGAAAGAAGGGTGGGTCCTTTATACCATGTAGTAAAATACCAAAGGTTCTGAAACACTCATGAAAGGGTAGAGCCCCTTCAAATTTCCTTGTGCTGTAGAGATTCACTCCAGGTATATGAAGTCCATTTAAATCAGCAACATTATAACAGACCATAAGGGGTTAACACATATGATGAACAGCAAATGAGTCTACTGACTCTCCCCTAGTATGGGAGCAGCCTGGCAACATACAGAGGGTTGACCCAGTAGGTTAAGTAACCTGCTAGGGACCCCTCAAATGTATAAATAGTGCACTAAAAGTGGCGGTTCCCCTGGGGTGCTTTAAGAATAAGAAATAAACTTACTCAATTCTTTCATTGGTCTGTTCCAGTTGGCGTGCTCCAGGCTTGTGAGCAATAAAGTAGCAGGATATCTTCTCCATAGGAAAGTAATCAGCGGGCACTGCTTGGACAAAAAATGGCAAGAAGGCTGGACTGTGCAAAAAATATAAAAGCCTTTATTGGTTCCCGGCAAACATGGATAAAAAAGGGGAGAAGGAGTCCCCCCTCAGCGCTTTGACAAAGTCCCTGGGTGGACGAAACGCGTCAGAGCGCTAAGGGGGGACTCCTCCCCTTTTTTATCCATGTTTGCCAGGAACCAATAAAGGCTTTTATATTTTTTGCACAGTCCAGCCTTCTTGCCATTTTTTGTCCAAGCAGTGCCCGCTGATTACTTTCCTATGGAGAGGATATCCTGCTACCAAAGGTTCTGCTAGGGTATGCAGAGAGCCTCTCATCACACAGGGCTGGCCAACCACCCCCATCAGGTTTATTGAGGCAAAAGACCTCGACTTCTGAAGCACAGGTGATGGGGGGGAGTGATGGGGGGGGGGTAAGCCCCATTATTGATGCCTGCAGTCCTGCTCTTTCAGAGGGGGAGGAGTTGGGCCTGAACTTCTTTGTTCAGCCGGGTCGCTACACTCAGACCAAGGACAGGTGTCCTGGGCCCCCAATTGGCAATCTTGGGTGCTGGGTTCTGCTATACAGAATAATAAGAAAAGCCTCACTCACACAGGTGCTGGGTCCTGCTGTGCAGAGTGATATTCAAAGCCCCACATTCCATAAGTTCCGGGTTCTACTATGAAGAATCCCATGCTGAGTCTCTCATCATTACACAGGTGCTTTGTTTTGCTATACAGACTAATATACACATAGCCTCACATCACACATGTGTTAGTACAGAACCTGGATTGTTTGTGAAAATAAATAAAACAGAGTTGTCTCTCTTGGGGGGGCAGGCACTTTCCTGTGCACCGGGTGTTGCACCACCTCTAAACTGACAGTGTTTATGTCACAACCAGAAGGGGGGGGGAGGAGGAGTGACAGGGGGAGACAGAACTGAACTAAAGTATGTGCCACTTAACTGCTTCAAAACTATTTCTATTGACACCCTGCAAACTGTTAGCGGTTGCATGCAATGCAGAGTAGGTGCAAAGTACCATTTGCGTAGCCCCAACAGACACAGCAGGAAAATGTGTTAGCATCAATCTACCATAATAATTGCCTTGATACACAAACCCTTACATGTCAATTTTAAAGGTCAATAAATAATAATACCCAATTTCCTATACTTTCTAGGAACTACCTTCTTATGCTGGTATCCCTATATAAGTGCTTATTTCAACAACATGGCGAAATACATATACTGTATGCCATAAAAACCGTACTACCCTATATACACATACCCAAAACATACTGTTGTAAGTAACATAGTAGTTTAGTCTGAATAAGACAAGTATCTAGTTCAACCTTTGCTGAATTGGTTTAGCTGGTTGAGATCCTCATACTGTAAATGTATTTACATGTTGTGTTGTCATCTTCCCTTCACAACTTAAAGCAGTGATTCCCAACCAGGGTTCCGTGGAACCCTGGGGCTCCTTGAAGCAGTCTCAGGGTTTCCTCCTACGGACCACAGACCCCCCCCCCTCTTACTCCCCTGGGGTGGGGTTTTTTGTAGGGTGGATTGAGTGAGACTGGGGTAATTGACGGAAGGTAGGAGCGAGTGAGAGAAGAGAGGGGGGCGGGAGGGAGTGAGGAAAAGAGGGAGTAAGAGTGAGACGCAAGGGATAAATACATGCGAGGCGGGAGGGGAGAGAGTTAGTGAGACGGATGGGGGAGAAATACATGGGTAGAGGGTGGGAAATAGAGGTGGCTCGTGAGGTGTGAAATTTTGTGACTGACGCCTGTCGAACCTAATATGTGTCAGCCAGATAGGGGTTCCCCGAGATTTTTTGAAATACTTCAAGGGTTCCTCCAAACAAAAAAGGTTGGAAATCACTGAGTTAAAGTATTGTAAATGAATGAGCTCAAAATCATTCCATTCAGGTAAAAATCAGGTTTTAAACATTTACAGTAAGTATAAACCTATGTGTATGTCACACTGACCATCACCCCATATACATCAATAAATACAGTACTTACTATGTAGTAAAGCCAATATATGCTAAGATACTGTAAACAGGTAAGTAAACAAGTATTGTATTGTATTGAATGTCTTTATTTATATAGCGCCATTAATGTACATAGCGCTTCACAGTAGTAATACACGTGGTAATCAAATAAATAACAGATAATATAAATAACAGATCATGGGAATAAGTGCTTCAGACATAAAAGTAACATTAAGGAAGAGGACTCCCTGCTCCGAGGAGCTTACAGTCTAATTGGTAGGTAGGGAGAACGTACAGAGACAGTGGGAGGGAGTTCTGGTAAGTGCGTCTGCAGGGGGCCAAGCTTTATGTATCATGTGTTCAGAATATCCACAGTGCTATTCATATGCTTGTTTAAGCAAGTGTGTCTTAAGGTGGGTCTTAAAGGTGGATAGAGAGGGTGCTAGTGGGGTACTGAGGGGAAAGGCATTCCAGAGGTGTGGGGCAGTCAGTGAAAAAGGTTTAAGGCTGGAGAGGGCTTTAGATACAAAGGGGGTAGAAAGAAGACATCCTTGAGCAGAACGCAAGAGTCGGGATGGTGCATAACGAGAAATAAGGCGGGGCAGAAGAGTGTAAAGCTTTAAAAGTGAGGAGGAAAATCGAGTGTGAGATGCGGGATTTGATTGGAAGACAGGAGAGGGATTTCAGGAGGTGAGACGCGGAGACAGATTTAGGAAAGAGCAGAGCGATTCTGGCAGCAGCGTTTAGGATAGATTGTAAGGGAGACAGGTGAGAGGCACGAAGGCCGGACAGCAGGAGGTTACAATAATCAAGACGGGAGAGAATTAGGGCCTGAGTCAGAGTTTTAGCAGTCGAGCAACAGAGGAATGGGCATATCTTAGTGATATTGCGAAGGAAAAAACGACAGGTTTTAGAAACGTTTTGAATGTGAGGGGCGAATGTGAGAGAGGAGTCGAGTGTGACCCCTAAGCAGTGTGCTTGGGCTACTGGGTGAATGATCGTACTTCCAACAGTAATGTGTAAGGAGGTAGTAGGACCAGATTTGGGAGAAAGTATGAGGAGTTTTAAGTTCTGTTTTTGCCGTTTTGAGTTTAAGGCGACGGAGGACCATCCAGGAGGATATAGCAGAGAGACATACAGAAACTTTGGTTTGTACAGCAGGTGTAAGGTCGGGTGTTGAAAAGTAAATTTGTGTGTCGTCAGCATAGAGGTGATAATTAAACCCAAAAGATGTTATTAGGTCACCTAGAGGGAGTGTGTACAGAGAAAAGAGAAGAGGTCCCAGGACAGAGCTCTGGGGTACCCCCACAGAGAGATCGATAGAGGAGGAGGAGGTGTTAGCAGAAGAGGCACTGAAAGTACAATGGGAGAGGTGAGAGGAGATCCAGGATAGAGCTTTGTTCCGAATACCAAGAGTATGGAGAATTTGAAGGAGAAGAGGATGGGTAAGTCCTTTTAGTTCAGAGGTTCACAGTGCGCTGTTAGAGGAGTTCAAGATTAGGCTTATGGATAGGGACAAGAGTTTAGATTCTTTAATATCAAATGACCGTTTGAGTCCATTATTGAAGGTGTTTAAAATATATCTGGATTTAAGTTTCCTTGTGTTCACACATGTAAGACAATGGGAGCTCTGTGTGAAGAAAGGTCTGAAAGATTTGTGTAATTGGCAGCTACTAAAAAAACTCTACACAAACAAGGAGCTTTGGGTGTGGTTGAAAAATACAGTAAGGTGAGCAGGGTAGGAAACCACATAAACAATTTTACTGTATATACGGTAATTAGTTTGAGTGGGATTACATTTGTTGTTGATGATTTAGTACATTGTAAGGGGCAGGATAATAAGAGGTGGAAAGATCAAAACAGATTCACTCAATGAGGAATGACGACATCATTGGACATAGACATAATATGACCAAATACTGTACCGTAGGAATACAACAGCATGTAAGACATACAGAATAAAGAAATGTGCATGAAACGTGAGGTCATTCTGCTGTCATATCTCCTTCTTAGGCTGAAACTGCTGATGAAAGCAAATTGAAGTTCATGATCAGAGAGACTGTGTGCCCTAAATCAGCACAACAAAACATTGAAGAATGTGCCTTTAAAGAGAATGGTGTAAGTAACAGTGCCTGTTAATTGATAACAATGAGCAGAAATTACCATGTTGATAGGATTATGGTTTGTCCAATCTTATTTGAGTGATACAGGTATTTTATGAAGTAACAGATTGGAGTCACAAATTTAGGAACTGTTAACATTAGATGGTTGTAATTTGGTTATATTTATTTTGAGTATAGTCATTTCTATATCTTTTAGTAAGCGGTTGAAATTGGCAATCAATATACAGTATTTTTGTATCTCTTTCAGTGCTTTTCCTCCTACATGAACATACCGCCAGTTATGCCAAACCGTACAATTATCTATATTAAGCTTCTTCTATTCCTCTGGCTATGTTTCCAATTTTTCTATGTCCTGCTTGAGGAAACTTCACACACATTTAGTTTAACTTATACTGTTTAGTTTCACCAGCAAAGATTGCCATTGTGCTGTATATACCCTTCTCTAAGTTATTAATAAACAAAGCAAAAGGCAAACATGGTAGTACTATAATAACCTTCACACTTCATGATTTCAATGCACTGTGTAGAATTCCTCTCTTCCCAGTTTCTATACTGAAGCAAATACTTCAACCCAAAACTGTGAAACGCTGCATTAAACAGCTCCTTCTGCTGTGTCACTTGTATCCAACTCCAGTCTTCAAGATCATTCAAGTGGTCAGGTTTTAAATATCTCCCAGCTTCAGCACAGGTGGTTCAGAGCCACTGATTGAGCTAGCTGTGCTGAAGCAGGGATATCCCTAAACCTTGACCTGTTGGGGGTTCTCGAGAACTACAGTTGGGAACCACTGCTTTATGTAGCCATTCCACATAACCAGTCCCAACATTGCTTAATCACACAAGTATAATAAGCAAAATATATTTTGATACATCCGTTCTGAGACAGATGTTTCACTTAACTTTTGTGTCAATCTGAAATGCCTATGTGCAGACCTTGATATGGTGCTTATGTAGCTCCTATATGTGTTTCTTTGCATTTTATTCAGAATCTTGATGTACAGTGTAATTAATGTTTAACATATTGGAGACGTGTGTAAGATGTGAGGTGGTTCTTAATGGTTTAATCTCATTCATACAAGATATATGTAGCTTACTGTACATCCGTAGGAAGCTGATACAGAGAGATGACATTGCATAATTGAAGATATTAGTGCTGACCAGAGTATCACAATACAGTACCATCTACAGATTTGATCTTAGAAATAGTCATCTGAATAGTATAATACTATCGACACAGACAGGAGAAATAATTGCAAATGAAACGCTGACATAAAGGAGTACAAACCCCAAATTACACTGGTAGTCAAATGACTTTACATATCTCAGCCAATAGACCATTAGGGCTGAAAACCCATACAATATTGTAATGTTCAATGAAAATGTGTGAATTAACGCCCCTGCTTTTATGTTTTTCTTTCCAGTTGGTAAAAAGCTGCACAGCAACTTCCGATGGATCTAAAAAGAGTACTTTTGTCGTTGACTGTGACACAGTAACTGCTGTGGTACGCTCTCTTTTTGGGGTCCTTGTTCTGTCATTATAATACAGATGTTACCTTCTATGGATGTACAAATGTGTCTGAGGTGCAGATTTGGGGCATACATTATTAGGCCTAAGTATTGAGTTGTTAATAAAGACAGCGTAGAATAGAAAAAGATGCACAGATATGTTTCATGCTTTAATTATTGGTATACACACAGTACTGTGTCTGTTTGCTAGTATATTAACAAAAGAGAAATCATGTGCAAAGAGATAGGCCCATATTTAATAAACTGTGTTATACCTTAAAGGTGTAATCCACCCAAATTAACCTCCATTTTTTTTCTTAGAGGATTGGAATCAGGGTGCTCTCCTGAGTTGAACAGTGCTATTTTCAGCTCGGAAGACCCCTGGTTAATTAGATACTAACTGGTGAAGTTAACAGTATTACTTCATACTTTTTAAAGGGGCTTTAAGTGGCTGTCCAATCAGGAGCTACAACCGATGAAGTTGTGACTTCCTATTGGACCCAAATTTGGCAGTCATTTTGTCTCCCTTGGAGGGAGATTTACATCTGGTAACGTCATTGGAATGTATCTCGGAACGTAAGGGGCTCCCATAGCTGAAAATAGCGGCATCATCTCATCCTGTAATGGGGAGTAAAAAAAAACAAGCAGAGGAAACAGCTCCTTTATGACACTTCATGGCTCGGCCACTTCCATGGGCTGTAAAATGTAATCTAGGACTGGAAAGTGTCTTGGGGAAAATCTCAACACTTAGTAAATGAGGCCCTAACGCTTCCACTCCATCAGTTATATTTAGTTAGTTAGTGAACCCTGGCACCTTGAATAAAGGATATATCTGATTTTCCTGTAAATAACAAATGGTGATTACATCACATCTTTTTACAACTACAATACCGTTTCTTACCAATATACAGACAAGGAAGGACCCGTAATATACCAGGAATGTTGTGACCCATTTCTTTTGCCCGCCATGGGAACCCTGCCTCACCATATTCACCCTCTCGCCCTCCCAACAACTCCTTTTTCGATAGAGATATAGATACATTTTTTTTTTCTTAAGTTTGATACATTTTGTGCTGTTTTTGCCTCTACGCTTGGGAAACAGTATATCATTTTTATTTGTTTATTTATTAATAAATAGGAAGTAATACATTGAGAGTTACCTCTCGTTTTCAAGTATGTCCTGGGCACAGCGTTATAATAATATATTGTTACATTGGAAAATTTTGTACAGGGGATAAAAGGGCTGGTGAGTTTCAGATTGAAATAGAGCAGATTTAACATTACCAAACATCAGCGAACAGAAGCAAATGTCTCACACCCTTTAGCTGCCCTTTGGCTGCGCCAAATGCAATACGACTTTGGGGCAAGACAGATTTATGCTGAAGAGGTTCAGATTGAATGCAGCTTTGGCTTCAAAGTCCTTTGTCCTCCTTGGTCATTAACATTTCAGTGGGTGGGTCTGACGAAACACATAGCGGTAACCAGATACAGATGTTAACCCTTAGCACACTGGTTCTGTGCAGAGGGGAGCAGCTCTTTGGGAACCCTTTCAGGCGTCTGCTTTTGGGGCGATGCAGATGTGGACTGAAGGGGTTCAGAAGTACAGTTAAACACTTTTGTATTATATTTTTATTACATTATATTTACTGTGCATATAATGGATGGAGTGAACTTCTGATTGGTCAAGTTCAACATCTGACAATTGGATCAACCAATCTGACATTGGTTGAACATCAATCTGACAGTGGGTTGCTGTGCTATATAAGTAGTTGGAGTCAGAGGCTTTGCTGGAGTTCTCGTGTCATTGAGGGGTCCCATTTCTAGGGAGATGAGGGAAACTACCTTCCCCCACCTTTATTATATCTCCAGGGTTTATGTTGCTGACAATGTAGAAAAAACATAGTGTTGTATATACTGTAGAAAATGTTAGGCAGAAGTCCTACTATTTAGCTTAAAATTAAGTTTTGGTTCCTGAAACACAGATAAAGTTACTTTCTCAAGGTCAAAGGGAGGTAACCCTGGGAATTGAATCAGGTGCAACTAATAGGAAATTAAAACAGGTTTTACCAGTAGCACCAATGTGTACACTGAGTCATGAGGAGAAGGTACTGAGAAGGAGAAGCTTTATCACAATATGCTAATGAAAGTTACCATTTTATCTCTACAGAGCAATGTTTTAAAAGACAACCTTGAAGGAGAAAATGAGAAAGAGAAAAGCCCCAACAAGATTGGGAGTCAATTAAAAAAACGTCATGTCAACACACTGAGCAGAAACAAAAAAGCAATCGGGTCAAATAGTACCATGGAATCCCATGCCATGGCGTCATGCATATGGTGCATCTTTGATATTCTACGTCCAAAGACGCAAATTGCAAAGAAATAATATATCCAAAGAGCTCTCCTTTTATAAGTTACCACACAATGCAAAACACAAAGGGAAATATTCTATATAGCCTGATGTGGCCAAAAATCTGCATTGAGGACAATGTTTTTGGGGGCTGAAAACAGCCAGAACGGCACATCTGGGGATACAGAATTACTCCCAGAGTGGAATATGCATGAAAGTCTTCCAGCTGCAAAACGTGGACCTTAATAGTGTACTAGTAGCAAGAAACTTATCAGTGGCAAAATTCAGTTAAACATATGAGAATTCTGTATTTTTAATACATCTTGTGCTGATTTGTCATTACAGATTTGGGTATCAGGAGGCTTCAAAACATAAATTAAAACAAGTTTTCCACTGGGACAGTGGGAGCTACAGAATTCACTATAAAACAATATAGTGTATGAACCAGTTCCACATCTAAATATATGTATACATAATATACAATATATCAACTTCTTGATTCCTTTGCAAAAAAATATTTTGTTCTGGGATACGTGTGTGTATGTTCTGTTAACTGGTAAAATCTTCTTGTAATATTATACTTTTTTTTTATTAAACTATTCAGTAAGTACTCTCTACTCCTGTAACCTGTAACCTTGTAAATATGTCAGTCTTCAGTCTTGTTATTATTTATTGTATCAACAACATATTGCAAATATATGGATTGGGGAAGGGAAATATACCCTCGTGCTCCAATTATCTTTCTTGGATAAATCTGGGGCTGATTTTTTATTACAGGCTTTGCAGCATGGAAACATTGAAACTATTTTCAATTTGTATTCTGCAAAACCAAAGGGCATTAAAATTCTGCATGATAAAGTAATATTGTATTTTCCATGTGTATCAAATTTTGAATTCCTATGTAAAAAAAAAAAAAAAAAACTATTTCTCTGGGATGCATATGTGCTTATATTTTCTTGCAATAATGTAGCTTTTCTAACGAACTGTTCAATAAAATATATTGTAACCTCTAACCTTAGGCTGACTTGTTCTCGATTTCTTATTCAAAGCAGAAATATGGGACAACATTGTAAAATAAAACCTTTCAAATAAGTCGGGTATTTTTTTTTTTTTTTTAAGAATCACAGGTGTCAAAACAGTAATCTTACATATACTAAAAAAAATGGGTATATACAGTATATCTGCTAACTCCTTTGCTGACAGTGAAAGGTTTGGGTACACTAAACACATACAGTACCCTCCACCATTTCAGAGATTCATATGCTGTAGGTACACGCACGTTTATTACACTCCCACATCTCCACACATTTCACATACACTCCAACCCCACTCATGTACACTACCAACCCACTCATATATAACCCCACCTCACTCATAGATTCCTAACATCTCTCAATACAAATCCCAACATCCCTTATAAGAACCCCCATCATCTCTTATAAGACCCCAACACGCATCATAATGCCCCCCAACACCTCTCATAAGACGACTAAAACACTTACAAATAAATACAACATTAACAGACCCTTGCCCCAGGCTGCGTGTAGGGCAGATAGTGGAAGAGGTACTGAGAGCAGAGCAGAGCCGTCAGCAATCTCCCCCTTATACAGTAGCCGCACAGCGATGCTGCTAAGATGGCCATGTAATGATGCCATGCAGACAGCCAATCAGCATCACCAAAGATTCTTATTGGCTCTTTGTTGTGGGGAAACCAGTACAAACAGGTGGACTGCTTGTAGACTGTTACAGTATGCCCCAAAACGGTACTCAGAAGCTAAAGGAATTATACAGCTCTCCTGGTCCGTCAGTGGATACTTGTTGTATGAGCGGGTGAATCAAGTGAAGACTTCAACTTGACTTTGTGGCCACTTTGGCTGCTTGGCAGTCTGTGTTTTTGGTCACTTGTTATCGCTCCACAGGTCAAACGCCTTAACTGATTCCAATGAAATTTTAAGAGTTCCTTTCTGCCATCCTAACCTAGATATCTCAGAAGTTTCAACTAAATCAGTGCAGCTCCCATCTTGAACGTTGTGTGCTCTCTCTCCACAGGCCAAACGCCTTGACTGATTGCGATGACGGAGATTTACAGTACTCTTGTAAAAACGAACACTACACTTTTTAAATATGTTAGTAAAAAATGCATCAAAATTACATGTAAATGAGCCACTATAATCAGCATGCCATACTGTAACAGTGACTTATCACCTTTTGAGAGAAACTGCCTCTAAATCCAGCAGTGATCTGGTTAATTGCACACAGGCATTTTTTCACATATGGCTTCTCCATTTTGGCTTTATTTTTGTTAAATAAATCATGACACGGTGTAATATGTCATGTGTTGTTGTTCATCTGAGGTTGTATATACCTCATTTTAAGACCTGCTAAGGAACAGATGATTGTTATTATGTTTTGATATGTAAAACCATAGCATTCAAAGACGGTGTGCTTTCTTTTTCACACAACTGTATATATATATATATATATAGATGCAACCAGGTCCCCTCTGCCCCGCGACTTCCCCCTCATTACCTCCGCTGCCGGGGGTCACTCGATAGATCCGCTGGCACTTCTGGAGGTTGGGGGCCAGTGCAGGGAGTGCTTTGGCGTTCCGGAGGTTCTCGGTGGCTCCCGTGCAGGGCGCCGCCATCTTGGTAAAGGTTGTGCATGCGCAGTGAGAGCTCGGCGGCCGGACCAGTTGCGCATGCGTGAACACAAGCATGCGAACCCTAGCCTACCAGGGTAGGCTCTTGGATGGGACTACGAGTCCCATGAGCCTTAGGGGACCCCACGTGACGCCAGGGAGCCAATAGGGCTACAGGAGCTCCCTGTTTGCAGGGAAGAGATACATTTCGCACGCTGGAGAAGCAGGTTAGTCAGGACCAGGAAGAGCTAGGGGAAGGTGGTGAGTGCAGGGGTCTTTGACCCACTGCATTAGGCCAGCAGCCCCCTAGGGCCCAGTTAGGTCCTGAGCCCCTCACAGCTTGTGGTGCTACAGGGACAGGCCGTAGGTTAGGGACCCTGTCACATTAGTACCAGTGTTAGATAGGGACACAGCGGACGCTGCGCTCCCCCGAGAAGAGGCTTGGGCTCAAGCCTGCGCCTAAAGAGACAAAGACTATCTCCAGGGTGGGATCGCACCTGGCGGACCCTCGTGCAAGGAAGGGCTGGATCACAGACGGGATGACCAAGCGGCGGATCCTTTTCGAAATTGCTTGCAGGCCCGAGTGCAGGAGCACTCGGCAGGTACCTTCATAAGTGCACCAACAACTCACATATATATTCTCACATACGTACAACAGAAGACACGGGTGCCCAATGCTACATCAAATTGACAAAACATATATGGTAATGAGTATAAAGTTTAAATACTTGAATAATAATAGTAATTACTTGGTTTACTTGGTTGGTTAAACCCTTTGGCCAAAGCATCCTAAGCCTGCATACCAACGTCAAGATAAACCAAAAATGCAGGTCCTAACACTAAAGCTGTGAACCCTTCCTGTTACCTCTGTATGAGGGGAAGGAACTGCTGTGAGTCCTGTCCATTTCAGCAAGTTGCCAGAACCTCCCAAGTTAAAAAGGTGGGGAGGGGCGAGCTCTGGGGGGAGGTGCCACCTAACCTCCATAGACTGTTACCAGTCAGAAATTAATTAACACACATTCCCAGATAGCTCAAACTCCTACATCCACCACATCATGAATATATATTTATGCCAAAATGAGTGCTACTGAGCGTGGCAAATGTATACGTACAACAGAAGACACGGGTGCCCAATGCTACATCAAATTGACAAAACATATATGGTAATGAGTATAAAGTTCAAATACTTGAATAATAATAGTAATTACTTGGTTGTTTAGTTAAACCCTTTGGCCAAAGCGTTGTAAGCCTGCATACCAACGTCAAGGTATAACCAAAAATGCAGGTCCTAACACTAAAGCTGTGAACCCTTCCTGTTACCTCTGTAGCACTCATTTTGGCATAAATATATATTCATGATGTGGTGGATGTAGGAGTTTGAGCTATCTGGGAATGTGTGTATATTCTCACATAGTGACAGCGCTGACCACGGGACAAAGGGGTTAGGCTGTGGACACGGTGTGGGGGTACACGGTGATTGGGCAAGGTACACTCCTAGTGGAGTGAATGACACTTTGGACTGCATTACATGTTGTGAAGTTACCCCCTAGGGGGAGTAGTATTATAAAGATCACAGTGGTTATTGCTGATACTGATGTAAAGTGTTACGGTTATTCTGCATATACAGTAAACTGGTTATATACATCTCAGCGTATGTACTTATTGTGTATGTGTGTCACGTGTAGGCAACCTTCTACATTTCTAGAACCCTACACCTGTGGAGGCGCTGCAAACCAGAATGTTCCAGAGATTCACCCCAGGCTCTCACTAACGGAGGCTTAGGCCTCCTATGAGCCTGACAGGTATAACGCACCACACCTGGTAACATTAGGTTCCCCGCGCATACACTCTATATGCGATTGGATGGGGGAATACCCGTTACATATGTAACGGGTATTCCCTGTGAATACAGATGCTACTACCTGCTGTGTACTGTATACCTGTGTGGCTCTCAGGAGCCTAAGCCTCCGCTCGGGGAGCCTGGGGTACATACATATAACACAATCTCGTGGTGCAACGCCTCCACCTGCGATGGCTCCCGCCTGAGGAGGAGTGTTCCTCGCAGGACAAATATATATATATATATATCACTCCACACACCGCATGTAAAATAACCAATGACTTTACTGTAGCAATACTTATTCATATATCAACAGGTGTCCCTCTCTAGAAGAGACACTAACTACTGCATCTCGCAGGACGCTCCCACCTACACCGGGTGATCCCACCCCGTGTCCAGTAACCCCACACAATATGTCCCGCACCCTTAAAGGGAGATGATATGGGTGACTGCGCAGCCACTAGTCCCGTATGAATATAATATATATGTAGGATCATTGGTGCACTTGGTGATGGTTACTTGCCGAGCACTCCAATGCCCGGGCCTGCCAAGGAGCTTCACAAAGGATCCGAAGGCTGACTAATACAGGAACTACCGTCCGGGGCGATCCCACCCGGATGGCTGCTGCAGCGGCAGCGGAGGTCTGAGCCCAAACCTCTGGATGGACGCGCAGTGTCCGCTGTGTCAATAACTGACTCTGGGTAGTAAGGGGCAGGGTCCCTAACCTGGGGCCTGTCCCTACAACAATCAATACAACTGGTGACTCAGGGCTATTATCTGGGGCCTAGGGGGCTGCTGGCCTAATGCAGGGAGTCACTGACTCCTGCACCCTACCTCCTTCCCCTAGCTGCTCCTGACGCCGACTGACGTGCTCCTAAACCCCGCGAAATGTATCTACCCCTGAGCAGGGAGATACTGTAGCCCTATTGGCTCCCTGGGGTCAGGTGGGGCTGCGGAGGCTCATGGGACATGTAGTCCCCTCCTGCGCATGCGCAACCTGTCTGTGGGCCTCCCGGCGCTTGGCTCTCACTGCGCATGCGCAATGCCACTGACAATGGCGGCGCCTCGCCGCCCTGCTTTGGGAGCGCCCGGAGCCCTAACAACGCGATCGTGGCCCTGGCAACCGGCCGCACGCGTCCCCGGCAACCCCCGAGCAGGATCCTGACCGCCCCCACTCTTGCGTTCGGCCAACGGGACGCCATTGGGCTCGGCAGCACCCGCGATCGCCAGCAAGGTGAGGGGGGGGGCTTGACAAGCAGGGGGGACCTGGCTACACATATATATATATATATATATATATATATATATATATCCTGAAACCTCCCTTCAAACAATTTATAGAGAGACACCTGTGCACAAAAAAGAACAGTCCTGAGAAACTGTACGTGGGTGATAAACTAATATGATATACTGTACAAAGTATATTTAAATTACTCCTATTATAGGCCCCGCACCAATTCCCGATACTGTAGTTATACAGAGTGTTCCACAAAGATTCTTGGGCACTTGGGTCTATGGAAATCCTTTACTCCGTAAAGAAATAAGCAGAGCCACGGGACACTTTGGTCGATTACCGACCATACGAATGTTATGTTTATGTCAATAATTAATACTGCTTCTCACTGGAACTGTAGTCGATTAGTGGATGACTAATAAGAGTAGTGTGAGCCATGACTATGGGATTGATGTAGAGTTTGGTGTAATGTATTGAACAATAAGATGACGTTGCGTCTGTTCACAGAATAAGGCTGAGTGCAAGTTCTGATACAAGCAGCACCCCACAATATACAACTGTGTACATGGAGATAATAGACAGAGTAGATCGGTGGGATACGGGTAAAGAACAAACAAACAGGTATAAAAGTTACTCTAAAGTGTTGTGCAGGAATGTAATGTATTGCACTGTGCCTGGGAGAGCCGACACTTTGAGTAGGGTATTTTAGTTTGTAAATGAGTCTCGCCTTAAAAAGTGAGGAATACAATACTGTACATTACTGCTAAATGGCTATGACATTAATTTTATATACTTTATTGTATCTGTATTTATTCTCACATTGACCACTGCTGCATATCGAGGGTGTGCAAAACAAACAGTAGGTGAGCAATGTGTTTCAGGGCTCTTCAGCAGTAGTGATGTGAAGCATGTTACAGGAGTTTTTAAAAGTGTTTTTAACACCTGCCGTGAACTGCAAAGGGGTTAATCAGGAAGGTACATCTTGCAAGTTGTAATTTAAGGATACCCCATGTGTGCAAACATTCCAGGTATTAATCCTTCAGCACACAATGCAGATGTAATAGCCTTTCCGGGATCATTTAGCGTGGTGTGAGAGAGAAGGCATGATGAAGAACTGCGTGAGAGTAATGTTAATATTTAACGTGGCTGCTTTGATCCGCTGTGCACCCATTAAGCAGGGCGTCCAGTCCATACGAGATCGCGGGAACACCGTTGAAAGGGCGACTGCTTATCTCAACAATGAGCTGGACGAAAACTTTATCTTTAAGCTCCGCAATATTGAGAAGGATTATCAACCGGTAAGCAAATCTGACAAGGCATTTCTGTAGATGGGTTTCAGGGCAGGGACATTGATACAGTACATGGGTGGTGAAAACATAGTAATGGTTACAGAATTAAAAGATCTGTCACCTTCAATTCTTTTCAATGAAAGTGCTAATAAAAGAAACAGCAAACTTCCTTATAGGAGTTTCCTGGTACACTCATGGAAACACTATATTAATGAACACCTTTTTTGCTATCATCTCTTAATAGATGTTTTTTTAATGCTCTGACTTTTATCCATTTTTGCCGATATCTATTTTTTTGGAGCTAAACAGGAACACAGAACAGTGATGTCTGTATTTAATGTACAGTAGGTAATATACGTTGAACCTAAATCTAGCTGCTGAAGATTTGTAAGTCCACAGTTCTTCTGAGCTCTGTGGTTCTCACAGAAGAGGATTGTACCTAAGCCCTCGCATATTTTAGCCAGTGTACTGCTCTGGTTCAGATGAAAAATAAAGAATATTATTTAGTGTGATACTCACATACTGTACAATTCAAAGACACTTTAAATAGCTTCTTGCATGCATAAATGGCATTTGGCCATATTTACACCTTGAATTATTCATTTGACATGGCAGTAAGAACTTGCAATGCTATAGGATGTCCTACTGTATGACTTATTTAGTAAATATGACCCTTGATGTCTTCTGATGAATATGAGAGATTCAATAAAATGTATCTCACTCTCTCCCTAAAAGCACTGATTCTAGAGTAGCTAAACTATTGAAATACTATTATGTCATAATGTATTCCACACACAGGCCACTCCTCATGAAAAAGGATACAAATATGGTTTCACTCATAATAATTCCCGATAAAAAATTAGGACTGAAAGATTGTTATTCTTTCTAGTACAACAGGGCTAAACGTTGATTGTTCCAAATTCTATTTTCAACACTAAGCCTACAATATCAATCATGTTATAAATCTTTGAGGGTTATGAATAAAAGTTTCCTGGGACAAAACAGGAGCAAATAATACGCACCGATCTTATTATTTCCTAGTTCTAACACCGGGAGACTTTAATACATAACCATATTTAAAGAGGTTCAGCAGGGAGAGATGGAGCACTACTGGAAAAAATTGCTGGAGAGTGTGTTCCCAATAAAAATAAGGTTTATTGGATCAGAGCATGATAACAAGGATGAGCCCTGGGGCCCCCACCAACGCGTTTCGAGCTTCCGCTCTTTCTCCTGTAACTCCTGTAACTTTTGCCCGTCCTGATAATATGGCCAACTGCGTAATTGTCATTTGTAATGTACATCCCTGTTAACTATAACTATTGATGGTAACCATTATAATAAAGTCAAATAATGTCCCATAGAATACTTACACATTTTACATTGTATAATAAAAAAGCAGTAGGTCTTCTGTCATTGACAATAAGTTCTACCACTTTCCAAACTCTTCCATTTGCTTTCTTCCCAGGGGTATTCCGAGAGGCCTCATCAACTGAAATTCACTATTCAGGAGACCGCGTGTGTGAAGTTAGAGAATCACAGTATTGAGGATTGTACCTTCAAACCTGATGGAGTAAGTAAACATGTTTATTTTTCAGTATATTTAGTGGGGTACAGAAAAGAAAAGGGGGAGAGAAGGGGATAAGTACAATATTCATCTTGGTACATTGTAATTTCATACAGGTGTAGCCCCTCCTCCCCCCCTCCCCACCTCCTCTAAAGGTTAAATAGTATAGTTAGAGGGTACTGGGCCCCACTCAGTGTTGTCATGGGATCACGATATCGTAGAGAGTACATAAGGGGAGGGGAAAGATTGAGAAGGTAGGTTTCAGGAGGACAAGAGGAGAGGAGCCGCGGGGAGGAGAGATAGGGATGTTCATAATAGAATAGTACACACCAGGAGCCCCTCTACTTTATTATGTTGTAGCTAGCGACAGTACCCTGGTTAAGTTAGGATCCCAGAAGAAGATTAAGGGAGTCTAATATAAGATACGAAGTATGAAAACAGCAGGCTACACAGGTCCTCATTAACTAGGATTCCTGGGTATTGGCGGATCGGCTCTAACCGTGGATCGGCATTAACAGTGCTCTTCGGCTGCAGGGATGTGGCAGTTCCTGCATAACAAAGGTATTGGGGTCACTCGTATAGGACCCTCTAGGATTCCCCATGGGCCTAGCACTACCAGGATAATACAGAGGGGTATCCTGAGTGTAAAAGGAGGGGCCTGGGTCACATAACAGTTAAGCAACTAAGAGATATACCTCCCTCTGAGTGTTAAAAGTGGGCATTCATGGAAGCGCATAAAGCATCGATAACAATAAAGAAATAAAGAAACAATACAACATTGTTTAAAGTGTGGTCCCCGTGTCTGGGGACCTGAATAAAAGACAGTTGTATGACAAAAGTTCCTGGTGCCCATTATTCCACAATCTTGCTACCTTATCAACCAGCTATCTGAATCCAGAACCTTGAGTCAAAGTAACCAATGTGGAGTACCCATACATAACACACCGATGTTACACAGGTATTGAGACTCGATATTTTATAGTGGGGGAAGGGAAGACAACACTGGGAAGGAGGGGAGGAGTGGGGCTTGTCTCCTTAACTCCAACTCCACCAGGAACCACCCATCATGGTCCTCACTGAACCCAAGGCACCATGTCGACCTGATGCTAATCATAACCGTGTCAGGCCGCACTACGGCCTGCTCCTGTCACCCCTACTGAAAATATGTGGGTATTGTCCCTTAATAAAGCTGTGATTCATTGCATGGATAGCACATTCCACACCTTGCGCTTGAGAAAGTTAATATCGGGCATTGACTGTTGTCTCCAGAGGGTCATTAACACACACATCCTTGCCAGGAGGATCTGGTTTGCCAGTTTGACTGACATTCAAGTAGAAAATATGATCAGCAGTCCTGCCGCTCCTGACCAAGATCAAGACTCACCAGTGAAGAAAGTTAAAAATGATTTATTGGTCTACATAGAACGGATACAATCCACGAACACAAAAGGAAACCTCCTCCCACGCGTTTCAACCAAACTGGTCTTTCTCAAGGAGTGTAGTTTGCAGAGGGGGGAGGGTACTATTTAAGCCTCTCCTCCAATGATTTAATCAGGTAAAATACCTGTTAGAACATATATTGAATAACAAGACAAACAGTGAAACAAGGGTGTTACATATAGTTCATAATGCAAAGTAAATTGTAACCTGTTTAGTGTGAGTTGATATATATATATAATATTGAATAGATCACAAAGATGTTATTTATAGTCATTCTAATGTGCAGTGTTCGACAAACCTATACATTTGCTCGCCCCGGGCGAGTGGATTTAACCCCCGGGCGAGTAAATATTGGCCCAAGCAGCACACGTTTGGTACTAGGTGGCGAGTAGATTTTTTTGTGTGGCGAGTAGATTTTTTGGTGATTTGTCAACCCCTGCTAATGTGTATAGATTACATTTTGAATTTTAATCTTAACCTGTTACAAGTATATAACGAGTTGCAACCCAAAATATTTATTATGTTTAAATGGAGGAAATAATAACTACTCAAAGAATATAGTGTATTACGTAACTATTGCATCTGATGTACAAATGCTGCTGAACATGAACATATCTAAACTGTTGACATACCACCTAAGTATGCCTTGGTATTTTGCAACCAAGATGAGTTTACATTTGTTGAGTGTTCACAATTTCTGCAAACTTTAATGTACTCTACTGTAAATACCCTTCTTTGATATGTCAACATTAAATAAAGATGTTATGTATAAGAATACAATATTCAAGCAACAACACATAGTGGTGCTATTTTGTATGTATAGAAAAATAATAATCAGAAAATTACATGTACTGTAATACAATGAATAAAAAAGATATGCATGTATTAATGTACAAGTACAACAGTCCTATGATATAATAGTGTATATTATTGGAAATGTTATCATGGGGAAAAGAATACTAAATTTAGGGAAAAAAATGAAAACAGTGGTAGACCTGATGATGAAAGGATAACACCCCCCACCGTTCCTCTCCTTACCCCCTAAACATAGTACACTTTGCTCTGCATTAAATATGGTAGAAAATAAAGCTACAGTACCATCGCTTTGGCAGCATCATACCTTGTTGTCTGTTGGTTCTTCTCCTTAAGCACGGTGTTTATGGGTGTCTATTGTACAGGATGCCACTTGCACAGACAAGCACCATGGCCATGTTGGTGGTGCTACAAGGTAGAGTACTGTCTACCGTTAAAGGTCCGAGTGTGCCAGTGTCTACTGTACGTCCCTTACCCATAGAAATTCCCATACAACATTGAGCTCAACGTTAGTGGAAGGATAGGAAACTTTTCTTCATCCATAGTCAATACATTTGCTATTTGGTTCAACTACCAAAAGTGTTTTTCAGAAATGTTTTATCCACATAAAAGGATGTATCTTCTGTAAATTATTCTCATGTTTCTTTCTTCTCTGTAGGTGGTAAAAAGCTGTATAATATTTATTGAGCATGGGACTGACTCATTAATAGTCAGGTGCAATACTGAAACAGATAAGGTGAGCAATACAGAAATATAATGCACTGTATGTCACTATTTGGCTGCATTCAGAATGACTGTAGATGAAGAGATGGACACTTCGGATTTTGCAGCAAAATATTCTTTATTATGCCATAGCCGATGTTTCAGGTTCTCGCAGGCAGCCTTTTTCATGGCAGTAGCTACCCCTCAAGCAGGTTTCCCCATTGAGATGAGAAAACTGGTCAAATAAGTCATTGGACTTACAGTATAAAAGCTCTAAAAGTAGTGCACAATCAATGTTCCTATTGTTAATATGAATTCAGAATGATAAATCTTTTTGGCCCGGTTTTCTGTATGGGAGGCTATCTATGGATCAGGATATTAATGAAATAACATTAATTAAACCAGCAATGGTAGATATTTATGGGTTTGCAGTCACAAATCCAACAAATCAATTGACTTGATGTCTAATACACAATAGACCTCTGAACCGTTAAAGACGTTATATTGTCAGTAGGTGTCGCTATACTGTAGATCAATATGCGGTTGGTACTGTAAGTTCAGAGTTTAAAAATGAATGAGGACTAGTGCTGAAGATTCTCCCTGTGCTGTTTGCAGAGAGGTCTGACAGATATGAATGCCTTAATGATTGACATCCCCGCAAAAAGCCTTCAGATATCCATACAAATTAGTGCTAATCATAATTTCCATATGGAATACTGTAAAGTCTGTGAGAAAGGCTAGATCAGCAGACTGGAGCCTATGATAAGCTTATTTTACTTATATTACTAGTGGAAGTTGAGTGCATCCTAAAGGGATTCTCTTTCTCGTTCGTGTTTTCAGGAAAAAATAGTTGCCTAAAGATTAAGGTTTAATGACAGTTATATCTTTACTCAAAAACAGCAAACCTGACCCTACCTGTCTCTTTAACTATCGCCCTTTATCCATCCTGCCTTTTTGCCTTTAAACTCTTTGAACACCTTGTATTTTCTCGCTTGCTCCATTTTCTCACCACCTATTCTTTTCTAGATCCTCAACAACCTGGCTTCAGCACTGCTCATTCCACTGAAACAGCCCACACCAAAATAACTAGTGACCTCCATGCTGCCCAAGAAAAAGGCCATTACACTGTGCTCATACTATTTGAACTTTCTGCAGTCTTCGATACTGTGGACCACCCTTTCCTCCTTCACATTCTGCATACTCTTGCTATCTGTAACAGAGCTCTATCTTGGATTTCCACGTGCCTCTCCCATCGTTCTTTCAGTGTCTCCTTTGCTATTTCCTCCTCCTCTGTGGGTGTACCCTTTGGGGTCTGTCCTGTGACCTCTTTTCTTTTCTCTTTACACACTTTCTCTAGGTGACCTTATCATATATCTTGAGTTCAAATATAACCTCTATGCTGATGACACACAAATTTACCTTTCAACCTCTGACCTTACACCTGCTGTACATACCAAAGTCTCTGAATATCTCTCCGCTATATCATCCTCGATGACCCTCCGCTGACTCAAACTTAACACGTCAAAGATGGAGCTCCTCATACTTCCCCCAAGTCTGGCCCTACTGCCCCCTTCTACATTACTGTTGGCAGCACTATCATACACCCAGTATCACAAGCACACTGCCTAGGTGGCACAATTCACTCTTCTCACATTCACAATGTAGCTAAAACCTGTCGTTTTTCCCTGTGTAATATTGCAAAGATTTGCCCTTTTCTCTGTCACTCTACTGCTAAAACTCTATCGCAGACCCTCATTCTCTTCTGTCTCGACTATTTTAACCTTCTGCTGTCCGGCCTTCCTACCTCTCATCTGTCTCCCCTACAATCTATACTAAACGCTGCTGCTAGAATCACTTAACTCTATCCTAAATCTGTCTCAGCGTCTCTCCTGCTGAAATCCCTCTTCTGGCTCCCTATTAAATCCTGTCTTACACGCACAATTCTCCTCCTCTCTTTTTAGGCTATACACTCCTTAGCCCCTCCTTACAGTACATCTCAGCCCTAATTTCTTTCTATACACCTGCTCGACTCTTGCGTTCTGCTCAATGATGTCTTCTGTCTACCTCTTTCATATCTAAAGCCCTCTCCTGCTTAAAACCTCTCTCATTCACTCTCCCACACCTTTGGAATGTCCATCCCCTAAATATAGGACTGTCACCCTCTCTCTCCACCTTTAAGACCTTTCCCTAAAACACACCTCGTTAATGAAGCATTTAGGTACCTCTACTGGCAAATACTATACATCTCATATGCACCGACATTGGCCCCTTGCCAACAAACTTACCAGAACACCCACCTTCTGTCTCTGTAAGTTCTCCCCACTTATCACTTAGATTGTAAGCTCCTCATGACAGGGACACCTTTTCCAATTGTTTTGTCTGTAGTGCTTATTTCCATTATGTGTTATATTATTATGTCACATGTATTGTAAAGCACTATGTACGTGGATGGCGCTATATAAAGATATACATACATGACTGAAGATAATATTTATATGTTTACCTCTACAGGCCAGAAAGTACCATGAAAAAGAGGGGGAAATAAAAAGAGATGTAAGTGTTAAAGAAGTTGACACAGGAAAAAATCAAGACCAGCTTCAACCACAATGTTTCGGGTGTATTTTTAGTTTGCTTCCGGGGAAAAAATAACGTAATGAAAGACACCTGTTAGAGAGAGAATTGTGAATGTATTCCCCATTAAGTACAAGTACATTGTTTTTTTCCCCTTAATAAGAGGTATGTTCTAATCTCTTGATCTACCGAATAAAATATCGAAAAGTGTCTCCATTCATTATTGTCACTCATTTTATATAATACATTTTATTTGATCATTAAAGCTATGAGTCAAAAAAGAATAATCTAATGGACATTGTAATGTCAGACTTTTTACCATTGGATCCAACAGTGAACGAATAAGCCCCAGATATACTGTATCAAAGAAAATGACTACAATTAATATTATTGCAATGTTTCTTAGATAAATCAAAGACAATCTCCTTGATTCAGTTTTGCAGACAGCACTTTTTTACCCTTTAAAGACTATCACAGGTCATTGTGACATCTTTTGATGGTCAAGTGACTTCCGATTCCAGCATGGTTCTTTGACCAATTGAAAAGTGGAGGGATCTGTGTGAAATAAAAGGGGGGATACCCCCGGACACCCCCCCCCCCCCAAAGCACCAGGGCAACAATCGGATGGTTGCCGAGAGATGTAATTATTGGTATAGCCAATCACCGTGATCACATGGCACAAGTCCGTCCCTGCATTCTAAAAAAGGTACACATCCCCACCTCTCTCTTTGTGGGTTGTGGGTTTACTTAGTTTGTGTGCCATACTAAGCTTTACACCTGATTAGCTGTGTCCCTACACTGATTTGTTATATTTCTGGTCTTTATCTTTTGATTTTGTTTTTGCACTTACAACTACTTTATTTTGTTTGTTATATTTAGTGTGCATTTAGCTTTACTGCTGATCTGTTGTGTCCTTCCACTGATCTGTTCTATTACTGACTGATTGTGAATACAATGTCTGTTTGATTTGTCTTTCCTAATGTAGATCAGTTCACAAGCACACTGCCTTGGTGTCAAAATTGGCTCCTCCTTCAATTTCTCTTCTCACATTCACAATGTAGCTAAAACCTGTCGTTTTTCCCTCTGCAATATTACAAAGATACGCCCTTTCTGTCACTCGACTGCTAAAACTCTGACGCAGACCCTCATTCTCTCCCGTCTTGACTATTTTAACCTTCTGCTGTCCGGCCTTCCTGCCTCTCATTTGTCTCCCCTACAATCTATCCTAAACGCTGCTAGAATCACTCTACTCTTTCCTAAATCTGTCTCAGCATCTCCCCTGCTGAAATCCCTCTTCTGGCTCCCTATTAAATCCTGTCTTACACGCACAATTCTCCCCCTCTCTTTTTAGGCTATACACTCCTCTGCCCCTCCTTACAGTACATCCCAGCCCTAATTTTTTGCTATACACCTGCTCGACTCTTGCGTTCTGCTCAAGGGTGTCTTCTGTCCACCTCTTTCTTATCTAAAGCCCTCTCCTGCTTAAAACCTCTCTCCTTCACTCTGTAGAATACCCTGGCTGAAACCTTTCATCTTGAGGCACTCAGAGTTATGGGCGGGCCAATAGGAAGCCACGAAGGCTGACATCATGGCTTTCTATTGGCTGGCAGGATGCAGGACCTTTAAATGGTTACAGTATATTGGGTCTCAGGTACTGCTATCATCAGCCCCTTCAGAGGTATATTTTTTGGGAAGCAGAGAGTGCCCAGAGTTGAAATTAATGCAATTCAGCTCCTGAGACCCCTGCTTAAAAAAAAACTCCCTCAAGTGGAAATGTAGCTTTAACACTTCCATGGTAAACAAATGCTTTGCATTGTTTTTACAATCTTAATCTACCGTATTTCCTCGATTGTAAGACGCACCATCGATTTGGCCCTTAAAATCGAGGAAAATTACTTTTTCACTTACCATGTTTCAGGAGAGGTCCCATGTCAGCGGAGGATGAAGCGGGCGGTGGTGGCGGCAGGAAAGGTCCCACGTCTGCAGAGGGTTGAAGATGGACAGTGTGCGGCGGGAGTGCGGGGGCTGCAGGACAGATCCCAAGTCTGCAGGTGAATGAAGGTAAGACAGCGGGCGTGCGGTGGCGATGGTGGCAGGATATCATAATAGCAGGAGAGCTGAGAAGGAGCAGAGCGGCAGAGGGGAACGACTGGGGAAGAGCGCACTGTAACTGGATGTCAGACACCGGTCAACTTCCGGTGTTAGTGTGCACCTCCCCAGCCATTCCCCTATGCCGCTATGCTCAGCTCTCCTGCTATTATGATCTCCTGCCGTCGCCGCCACCACACGTCTGCTGTCTTATCTTCATTCACCTACAGACTTGGCACCTGTCCTGCTACCGCCACACAACCGCCAGCTGTCCATCTTCATCCATCTGCAGACGTGGGACCTCTTCTGCCGCAACCACATATTTCATCCTTCGCTGACATGGGACCTCCCCTGAAACATGGTAAGTGAAAGAGGGGGTTAGTACTGTAGGCACTTTTTTTTTTTTAATACATCGATTCTAAGAGGCACCCTGATTTCAGACATGTGAAAGTCGGAAAAAAGGTGCGTCTTAGAATCGAGGAAATAGGGTAATATATTTTGGTGCTTTGGCCTTTGTTAAAACTATAGGAACATTTTTATTTTTGTTCTCTGTAAACTAATTATGTTGCCATCATTCATGATCTAGAGCAGTGTTTTTCAACCAGGGTTCCTCGGCCATCCCTGAAGGGTTCTCTACAATTGTCTGGTCATTTGAAAATTGTATCAAAAATAGAATAATTTACAATGCATCTGATCTCAGACACGATATTAGTGAGGGTTTGGGGCTCCTTACAATGCATCTGATCACAGAGTAGCTATTAGAGAGGGTTGGGATTCCTCAGAATTTCACTTACTGTAGGGTTCCTTAACCAAAAAAAAGTTATAAACCACTGATATACTGTAGAGAAACACAAGCACCTGATAAGCCTGAATTTAGCAAACCCGAAGAAAAACAAAACATACATTTTTCACAAGGTGGAAATAAGTAAAATAGTTACTGTAAGATTAAATCTCTCTGCTGCAATTTACCTGTAGTACCTCTGAGGAAGAGCATCACTTTAACTGCTACAGTATTACAGAAAACCAACAGCAATGACTTGCCTTGTGGTTTACAGTACATCATTTTAGGCATCTATTATCCATCAGACTGTACCGATTAAGAAGGTATTTGGATTCTATTGACCTTATTTGTGTTTTGGTATTGTATACTGTACCTGCCTACTGTAGTACGACCACCATCAACTTTCTTTTTGACGTGTTGATGGCTCTATACATACTTTTGTGGAATAGCCTTTGAGCGATTCCATCTTTTTTATACAGTTCGGACTAAAACGTCAACTAAAACTTTTCATTGCACGCGGGATCTGCTAAAGTGTAAATTAAATTAAATGATTTATACAGAGCTACCTTGCTGTGCCCTTTTAAAGAATTCAAGGCATATTTGCTTTGTTGAACAGGTTGTTTGGAATTGCAATATTATTTGCAAAGGCGTTCCTTGATAATTGAAGAGAGGGCAATGCCCTTAGCCAATGTCTACAATTACTGAGCATAATCACCATTCTTCTTTAAAAAAAGGGTAAAATAAATTCTTATATTTAGATATGGTATTTAAGAAGCTGAACACAACTCATAACAAAAGGGTTAAGGAGAAGGAGTTGCAGATTAAGGCATCAGATCCAGTAAAAGAGACCACATATGTATCCAGGGAGCTTTTGCTTGCTTCTATTCAGCTTAATTGTTTAACTCTGTGTCACTAGCCGTGGATATACGTAACTGCGATGTCTCCAGCGATGAAATTGCAAAGCTGATACATTTCTGCAACAAAGAATCCAACACCAAGTTTCTATTTAAGCGTCTAAAGATTAATGACAAGAGCAGAGTACGCAACGTGGTCGGTGTCAATTTCATTGACATAATCACCTATATGTGTCTTTATTAAATATGAAAAAATGAAGTAAAGCACACCAAAAATAAGGAGAATGCAATAAGTAACCAAAAAAAGTAATTTAATGACTTAAAAAAAGTTATGGTAGCATCCAACATGCAAACAAGCATCTTCATCAGGGGTACACTGTCACGTTGGATGCTAAAATGATTTTTTTAAGGTCATTAAATGACCTTTTTTGTTACTTATTGAATTCTCCTTATTTTTGGTATGCTGACTTCATTTGTTCATGATTACTACTCCTTGACCGGCTTTTTTGTCCTAGCATCCTTGAAATGTTTGCATTACTTTAGACCTCCTTGCAGGGACATCCCAAGTGGCTGGTCCTGATTCTCTATTTTTCTTTATTAAATATGACATATTTTAAATGGCATACAGTATATATTGAAAACAAGTGAGCTATTCATCTCATTGTATTCTCCCTCATAAATAAAATGAATACAGTAGCAAGTGTTAAACTCATTCAAACTTATTAGAAGCAATAATGATATAATTGGGTAAAAGTGCATGTGTGCATGCATGTGCGGGCATGCGGGTGCATGAATGCGTGTAATTTCCACTAAATTCAGGCTTCAAACCCTGCCAAATTGTTGTTTTTTGTATGCCAGTTTTAAGGTTTATTCATGCTGGCCCAACATTATAACAGAACATGGACACTCATTGTTAAAAACGATTATAGGAATGCTGCATACTGTATGTAAATATCCATTTGAGAATGCAGCATTTTTCAACATTCAAAGTTAAGTACTATAAAAACAATCCTATGTGAAACAATGAAAATCATGGTTCGTACAGACATGTTAATATTAAAATGCTATAGAAGAAAAATCTACAGTAATTATCTGTACTAACTGTAAAGCACAATTGTTACCTGTGACTTTGTTTAAGTACTTGAGTATATGACTCAATCTCTCACCTGGTTTACTTATTGATAATCTGGCATCTTAAACTTGTGCCAAACTGGCTTTATGTTCAGAAATAAATCTACACTAAAGGACTGTGTCAGAAGACTCATTGTTCAGCTGAACACATTGTACAATCTTTGGTGCCTTTTGCCCTGCTAAGCAATTGCAATACCTACAGTATCACTGTAATATGTTTGCAAAATGTGGATGATTTCCCTGGTATTTCAGTAGCATCATGCATTTTTCTTGTCTCAAAAGTATTTTATTCTCTCTCTCTCTCTCTCTCTCTCATCAGAATCCAGGTAATTCATGTAATCAGCTACGGTAAACAAAGGTGTGATTGGCAAACTTCACAGGAAGATGATATACACTGGCGACACACTTTATTCGAGCTCGGCTAGTCCCACGAATTCGGGTATACCTGGGTGTATTGAGGTTTGTGACTGTTTTCTGCCCGAGTGCATTGAGGTATTTTCCAAGCAGGGATTGAAGCATTTTATTCCCGCTGGCTGCAATACTGCACAGTATATATATATATATATATATATATATACTGCATTACAATTCATGAATTTATGCCATCTGGTAGACACGCGAAGCATTGCAGCCTATTAAATCCTAATCATTATCATTTAACAGATCAGCCGCCCGTCAGCCAGGCATGAACCCAGGCTGGGAAGGCAAACGCAACGGGGCTTGTCAGAGGTGAGGAGCGGCGCATTCCAGGTATCTGCCAGGTACATACTGGGTATTTGCTCGAATAAAGTGTGTCGGTGCAGTAGTGCAGGGGGGTGCAAACTTTTTTCCCTGCGCCCCCCTACCGGCGGTCCCCTCACTTCCGCGCCCCCCCTAACCCCCACTCACCTGTGCTCCGGCGCCATGACGTCACGTTGCCATAGCAACGTGATGTCACATGACCTTGCGGCGTCATTTTGATGGCGCGTTGCCATGGCGGCGCAGGAAGGAAGCTGCCGGAGCCTAGGTAAGTGAAGGTTTACAGAGGCCCTGCAGCTCCCCCGGCACTTAATTTAAGTGCCTTCGAGAAGTGCGCGGAGCCTCTGTAAACCCCGCGCCCCCCCACCGGCAGTCTCGCGCCCCCCAGTTTGCGCACCGCTGATATAGTGAATACAGCAGACTTCACTGACACTGGTCCGAGAAATGGTCAAATAACGGCCGCTGCTTCTGTAATTATCTTCATGGATTTGAGTCAAACTCAGGGAAAGTAATGTCCATTACGTTTATGCTTATGCTTTGCAAAGTTGCTTCCAAACCAATGTGACTACTAATGTAGTCAGCGAGAGGTATCCTCCACTCTGTACATAAATCAATCACACCCATCAGACTAAATAAACCTCCGTCATATTGCATCTTATTAGCTGGGATTAGTTTTTAACAAGTAAGTTGACACAATGACCCCTATTCAATATTCAAAATAGAAGACGTTTTCCCTGTTCTGAAGAATAGAGATAAAATCTTCCTTACCATGGGCAAGATGCCTTCATAGAATATTAAAATTAGGCCAATTTGTCTTAGCCTAAAAGAATAAACCCTTTCTCGGTTAATGTGGATGAAAGTTGCAGGTTAACTAAAAATGACTGTAATAAAGGGAAACAAAATCTCTTAAGGTAGGAGATAAGGAGATTTCCCCAGCAACAAAGGAAAGGTTTCTTTACAGTAAGGGCAGCTACAATGTGGAATTTATTACCCATGGAGACTGTGATGGCAGATACAATAAATACAGAATTTTCAAAAAAAAAGTTGGGCATCTTTTTAGAAAGGAAAGCTATACAGGGATATACCAAATAAGTAAACATGAGAAGGACGTTGATCCAGGGAGTAATCTGATTACCAATATTTGGAGTCAGGAAGGAATTTATTTTCTCCCGTATGAGATGTCATTGACTGATGTGTCACTGGGGTTTTCCGTTTGCTGTTCTCTGGATCAACATACTGTACAGTAAATATAAATATAGGATAAATATCTGTCATCTAAATTTAGCATAGGTTGAACTTGATGAACATACTGTACAGTTTCTTTTTTCTACTTCAGTTACGATGCAACTATATAATAACTGTTTGACATCAATGGTATAAATCTTCCCTGCATGTTTGTATTTTCTGCCATCTAGTGGGCCTGGCAGATTATTGTGCAAAATGAAAATATAAATTGATTTTGTACTGTATATAAACATACCTGTTTTTGTCACCTCTTGTTTACAGTAACAAGCCTACAGTTTTAGTTTAAACTAATTTAGAACTGTTTCCTAACTAAAACATTGCCATTGCCAAAACATCTACCCTTCAGACAGAAAACACTAGTAATTGCCTCCAGTAGAATTTCTACGTCCACCATTTCCAGCTTTAATTCTCTTTATGTGATCTACCACATTCCCACAGTGCGATCTGTTCCTCCAGAATGGTGAGTTATCTTCATGATCGTAATTAACTTTAACTCTTTGGTAAAAACAATTTTTTAATTGTCCAATTTGTGGCTCACTATTTTAATGATTCTAGGTGCTAGATTATATTTGTTATTCTGAAAAGGTTGGTGATTTCACTTTAAAAATAAAAAAAGGCTCCTCTCAATAAACAGTTAAAGAATATTGCTATCTGCATCATAATCTGACACTAGATCGAAAACTATTCCATAAAGTTGCTGGGATGCAAGAAGGAGACGTGTTTAAATAATCAAATATATAAATAAATAGAAATATATTATACCAAATTGTCAGCTACCCAAGACTAATGAGTTTCCCTTATTAGATGAACACATTTAGTCTAATGTCCATATGGGGGGTAGATAAATATTTGAGAGAAAAAAACAAAATGACAAGATCTCAAGACATTAAGTAAGGTTAATATAAATAACCGTTTCAGCAGATACAGTATATGAAAATTCTGTGAGTAGACACATTATCAAAAATGCAATAATGTCACGTTATCTATAGTGGCAATCAATGTGCCATAGTCTTAGATTCAATTAAAATAATTCGTTAGACAGTGGAGTCACCAGCATTTTAGAGTAACAAATTGACTCTAGCACATATAATAATTAAAATAGTGATCCACAAATTGGACAATTAAAAAAAAATGATTTTACAAATTATTTTATTTGCAAAAACGATATTTATAAAAAATAATGATTAAAAAAAAAAAGAATTAGGTATATAGCACCAAATCAAGAAACAAAATAGAATGAGGTTGATTTATGTGTCAATCCAATCACCCATCGTGTTGCTTCAATAATAGAATCACCAATGTGGAGTATGTTCCAGCCAGGCAGCTGATTAAATTAAGGTTTAAGGGTGGGGATGTTAGCGGGTGTTACTGTACATACTGTTGCGGCCGCCTTTATTCTAACACTTACCCGGATCTATCCGGGCCTTTTCTCCTTTTCTTCCGGAGTTTCCCGTGCGGCGGCCGCATAATCAGATAAGCGCTAATGGCGCTTATCGTCGAAAGCGCACGTGGCGCGGGAAACCGGCCAAAAAGAAGCCACGCGCCTCCGCGGTTTAAAAATTCCTGCGGTGGCGGCCACATTAGGATAAAGGCGGCCGCCACCATAGCATGGAAATTGGTCCAGTCGCACAGCTGGTACCAATGGAGTTGGAAAAGTGGGGAGGGTGAATGTTAGGGGTATGCTATATACAGTAAACTTCCTTGCAAAGGTGAGTTTTCACAGACTTTTACAATGCCTGAATGCTATGGGAGAGTCTGAGAGAGGGGGTTCCAGAGAGAGGGGGCAGCACAGGAGTTTTGTTGGCATGCGTGAGAAGAGTTAATATGCAACAAGGAAAGGAGGACGTTTTGGGCAGAACATAGGGGTTGTAGGTATATATTTGGAGATGAGGGCTGAGATGTAGGGGGGTGGGCAGTGTCATTGAGAGCTTGGTATGTCTGAGCTAGGGTTTAAATTTGATTCTAAAGGATATGGGAAGCCAGTGGAGGGATTTGGCTCGTGGAGCAGTAGAAGTGGAGTGGTGAGTGAGTGAGTGAGTGTGGTAGATGATTGTGGCAGAAGTGTTTTTGATGGATTGGAGTTGGGACAGGCGGACAATGGGAAGGCCAACTAGGAGAAGGTTGCAGCAGTCAAAGCAAGACAAGACGAGCGAGTGAATTAAGATTTTAGATGTATCTTGAGTGAGAAAAGGGCGTATCTTGGCATCATTGCAGAATTGATGGCTAATTTGTAAAGCCCTCTCCTTTCTTTTGTCATAAAGAAGGTTTCATGAAGTTCTTGAATGATTCAGGTGATAACAATTTCAGTTAAACAATCTTTTTTTTAAAGTGTTTGTTTCCTTGTTGCATTACATGGTGTACTCTGAAGTATGTAAGCAGTATTTGTCTGTGCTGAATCATATTTGCAAAACAACTGGTAAATGAACTAGAAGGAAGACAATTTAGCATAGGTTGAACTTGATGGACCTACGTCTTTTTTCAACCTCATCTACTATGTAAACAATACAAACCGGCGCCAATATAGTCCAAAGAGAATACTTATAGTCCAATGGTGTTAAAGTCTCTAGTGGTGGATATCAGCTTGTATCACTTTCCAGCTCCTCCACAAGACGTTACTCCATGCATATGTTGCAGAAAGAAAAGAGACAAAAAGAACACATCATAATGCAACAATGCAAATATAGAACATGCAGGACAAACAGGACAGGACAAACACTAAACAGAACAAGCAAGGCTGACTAATAGTAAGAGTTTAATATACACAATAAAAAACTATAGCAGATGTGGGATCCGGTAGGTTCACCTTGTGAAGTCGAAGAAAAGGTCACAGTCTGTCAGCCATGAAATGACTATGGGGGAAATCCCTGGGCAGACCAACAGGCTGGCATCCCTCCCCTGGCCCGTGGATGCTAAAATGACTATGGGAAAGGGCACCTGCCAGACCAATAGGCTTGCCACCCACCCCCCAGCTCATGGATGCATAACCACTGTCCCCCACGGTGGAAGCTTAAACCGTCCCGCATGGTTGGCCCCCAGCCTTTCACCTGCTGTTTTGGACAGGGCTGGGCCCTCCCGCGAAGTTGTGGGCCTCCAGCCTGCCACGATTCTTGGGACTTTACCCAGGGCCGACCTCACGTCCGCACCCTTTTTTTTGTACTTTTTATTTATCCCCAAACTGGCTGGTGCTGTAGTTCTGCCACATGGAGGCCCCATAAGGGAGACTTTGTTACTCCCAAGGGCTAACATGCCCATTGTAAACAAGTAGGGCCCCTTATGCGGGCCTGATACATAAATGACTTACCCAAGTTACACCCAGGGCTGCAGACAGATTTCCTGGGGGGCCAGGACTAGAGTTTTGACTGGAAGCCTCTCCCCCTCCCCCCCAATCCTGCTCCCTCAAATTCCCCCTCCTCACACCAAATATCCCCCCCCCCCCAGGCCACACACACACACATTCCCCCCCACAATAATTAATCCCCCTCCACAAAATGCGTACAAAAATCCTAACCCCCCTCAAATCTCCACCCCACTCACACATACAACCCACCATCCAATACATACATGTGCACAATAAAGTCAGAGAGAGGCCCTACGTGGGACATTGGGAGAGGCCAGCAGCTGGGGAGAGCAGGGGAACAGCAGCAACAAGATGACCGGCAGCCGGACAAAGAAGTTGGGTCCAACCTCTGGAGCAGACCCAACTTCCAGCGCTGGTCGGCCGGCAGCCACAGAGTCAGCTCTCCCCCCGGTTGGTGACTTTGGCCACACCTCCCAGACTCCCAGGCGCTTGCCTGGCAGGAGACAGGAATGCATGTTAGCATAATTTAATACAATTATTATGTCACACAGCTGGCCCGGATGTACTTTTTATGAATTGGATTTTGACCTTCCTCTGCCAAGGCCGTTGTGGTCCCAATCCTAAAGGAGTGACAAGTAAATGTCTTTGGGTGCATAGCCCCTATGTTAAGGTAGCATTTTAGCACACTTTGAAATTGATATCTCATGAGGGCGGAGGTCCAAGATTTATGAGGAAATTTCCTCCCCGCTTCCTTTTGCAAAGCCGGTATAACCAACCCCACACTGATGAGACCCATTAACGTCAGAACAGCTGTCTGTGGGTGGGTTTACTGGCAGTGCATCAAAAAGGCTGTGCTCAAAAGCTGTGAATGCAGCAAGCATAAGCTTATAGGGGACCATGTCATATGGTTTTGAAGCAAATGTGCAATTTGCATGTCATGTCCCAGAATCCCTTGTTGCAGTGGGAGCTGGATGATAATGGTGAAATGCAGGGTTGTCTAAGACATGCAAATGATGAGCACACAGTAATATATCCTTTATATATATGGAAAAGAAATATGTGGACTGTGCCAGGGTCACGTGGTGTGATCTAACTACGGTGGCTGACAGAGAGCCATCGGACTGACGTAGGAGGAGTTCATGCGGAGTACTGGCTGGGACTGTCTCTGAGTGCTAGGAACTTCCTGCACGGGGAGCCTGTCATCTACTCATTCGAGTTGCTGGAGGAACCTAATGCGGTTAAATTCCTGGAAATTGTACTACACAATGGAACAGATGGACGGCAGCATCCCCTCATACGTTGGCGCAAGAGATTCTACTCATACCACGCTTTTATGCTTTGGCAAAATTGTGAGTTTGCATTTGTCTGAGTTCGTTTTTATTAAACCTGTTTACTTTGGTAACACACGAGGATCGGGCGCTTTTCTCTTTTTTTCATTTTTTCTGTTATATATGTAACCCATATTCCCCCCCCTCCCCCCAGACTCATCTGCTGTATCTAGGGTGCGTGAGGGCAGATTACATGCGTGTGGGTGGTGCATACCTGCTTGGAACAGGAGGGCCTGAGCTTCCCGCGTTGGTATGGGGGAGACAGGACCAGGCTTCTGGGGTAGTAGCCTCCATGATGTCTTAGTGGTGGTGCAGCGCCTCCATCTTCTATAACTACCAGGGAAATGGGAAATTACCCGTATAGAAGAGAACCCTGGTCCCAGGGTGGATGCTCCAAATGTACACACAATAGTCTTTGGTAAAAAGGCAATGTCTCTCTTTATTGTAGTACTAGGCACACAGCAGGCTTGCAGCATGCAACTGCAACAACAACAGCAATAGCAATAGGGGTACCCACGCAGGGTTTCCCAGATGTACAGTCTCCCTCCTCTCCTCTCCTTTCCTCCAAGTAGTTCTCCTCAAGATGGTCTGAGGGGCCTTAATACCCCGATGCCCACCTCAGAGGATGCCCTCTGGGTGGGGATAGACTTTCCCGCTCACCCCTGCATCAGAGTGAGGGGCATTGTTCCACCGGAGCCTCAGCTCTTCACGCTCCAAGCTCATGGGCCAGGCTCAGACTGTACCTCCTCCAGCTCCTCGCACAGTCCCGCCTGGACGCACTCCAGCCTCCGACTATCCACTCCTCTTCCATCTCCCACGACAGACAGCCTAGGCAGAACTGCTGCCTCAGAACAACTCCCTGTCACTCCCAGGAGTGGGCTACTAAATAGACTCAGCCCCACCTCTCATGACATCAGCAGCACCTCCCCTCTGACTCATCCCCGCAGCAGAGTCCAAAACTTTAAAGTGTAAAAAAGTGTCAAAAAGTGTCTATGGTGTATTTTATATGTAATTATAATAATATAACGTAACTCGTGTATATTATAAACCCTTTAATAAAAATAAATTAATTAAATTTAAATAACCCTGAATTTTAGTGTTTAAATAGTATGATGTAAAGTGAATTTGACTTATATAATCTTTGATATAAATGAAATATTTGCATAAAAACCCCCAATGGAGAATCAATATGCAAACATTAGGAAAAAGTAGCCCTAAATTGTGATTTATTTATTAACTAAAAAAGCCTTGAGGTCGAACTCGATGTTGAGACCCTCCTCTGGGTCTCAACATCGAGTTCGACCTCAAGGCTTTTTTAGTTAATAAATAAATCACAATTTAGGGCTACTTTTTCCTAATGTTTGCATATTGATTCTCCATTGGGGGTTTTTATGCAAATATTTCATTTATATCAAAGATTATATAAGTCAAATTCACTTTACATCATACTATTTAAACACTAAAATTCAGGGTTATTTAAATTTAATTAATTTATTTTTATTAAAGGGTTTATAATATACACGAGTTACGTTATATTATTATAATTACATATAAAATACACCATAGACACTTTTTGACACTTTTTTACACTTTAAAGTTTTGTCAGTTTTCGTTTGGGTCAGGTTTGTCCCAGACACTGCTTGTCTGATGATGCATTGCGTCCTGCTTGGAGCAACTTGTGGGCTAATTAGTCCATATACACTTTATGCCAGGTTCGTTTGCATACTGTCCATTGCATATTGATTCATTCATTAAAGCACCTGGGTTGTGATATCTTATTCTTTGATGTATAACATATTCTAATGAGCTGCATATCCCTTTAGGGATTAATCATGCTAACATGTGTTTATTATGTATTACTGTCTTGCATCATTTTGCCCCACTTTTTTTCTTGTTTTATGTAGGTAGCAAAGATGAGTGTCCATTAGTTTTGAAGTTTTAATATTTTATTGTCAGTTATTGTATGAGTCATGCATTGTCTAGTTATATGTTGTTACTGTTTGTTGCTGAGACCTGTGATTTAGAATTAGAACCATTGCGCATGTCCACTTTTTTACCAGTTGTGTACACCTTTAATTTGGGACTATTTATTTGTGGACATTACAAGGCAAAGGAACTACTTTTTTACCCCTGAGGAAGGAAGCGCAGTCTTCCGAAACGCGTAGGGTGGTTTTCGTTTGCACAGCTGCTACTACATCACCTACTACATTGGCTGAACCCACTCCACGGACATCCCCCGGTTGCGGTTCCTGGTTGCGGCGGCTGCCTCACAGATCCGGATTCACATCATACCGCTGGGTTGCTGCTGTCGGCGTGGATCCTGCCACCATGCAGAGCACGTGACGGCTCTCCCAGTGCACACTAACCAGTGGACTCGTGGTGCGGAGGTCTGCGGCACAGAAAGCAGGAAGGGTTTCCCTCCTGAGCTCCGGTCAGACGTCAGGACACGTGGTGTGGCCCGTAAGAGAGGGGATACTCTCAGATTTATCCACTGCCTGCATATTCTGAGTGTCTGGTAAGCGGGCATTTCTTCTGTGGCTGCAGTGCAGACGTGACCCTTCAATTTTTAGTGTTGTTTTATACTATATTAAATGTTATACTTTTTATACATCAGTCATTTGTCTCAGCAAGTGTTTGTCTTTTAGTGTTGTGTGTCCTGTTAGTTATTGTATTACACTATGTTTGTTTTTGTTTCCTTTGCATGACTCACTGTCTTCATTGGAAGAGTTCCAGCGGAGTGCATCCTTCTACTGGTTGTATAACACATTTATTATTTATCTATATACATTTATGCTTCTGACCCAGCGCCATAGATATAACGTTTTCTCCTGTTCATTTATGTAACTGTATTTGTAACCATGTATTATTTGTCATATTAACTATGCCCAGGACATACTTGAAAATGAGAGGTAACTCTCAATGTATTACTTCCTGGTAAAACATTTTTATAAATAAATTAATTAAAATACACAGATTTTAGATGTGTCTGTGTGTGTCTGTGTGTGTGTCTGTGTGTGTGTCTCTGTGTGTGTGTCTCTGTGTGTGTGTCTCTGTGTGTGTGTGTGTGTGTGTGTGTGTGTGTGTGTGTGTGTGTGTGTGTGTGTGTGTGTGTGTGTGTGTGTGTGTGTGTGTGTGTGTGTGTGTGTGTGTGTGTGTGTGTGTGTGTGTCTGTGTGTGTGTGTGTCTGTATGTGTGTCTGTGTGTGTGTGTGTGTGTGTGTGTGTGTGTGTGTGTGTGTGTGTGTGTGTGTGTGTGTGTGTGTGTGTGTGTGTGTGTGTGTGTGTGTGTGTGTGTGTGTGTGTGTGTGTGTGTGTGTGTGTGTCTGTGTCTGTGTGTGTGTGTGTGTGTGTGTGTTGGGGTCCCAGCTGGTCCCAGCAGCATAGCTCCTCGCAGGACTGGAGGACCAGAGCAACAGCTACGGCTTCCTAGCCGGGAGAGGTCTCTCCACCCTCACGTGGAAAAACAAGCTCACCTTGTGTGTGAGTCACTTCCTGCTTTTAAACCTGCAGTCTCTCAGGCCTCCTGCTTAATTAGGCTGCAGGTGTATGCAGATCTCCAACTGTAGGTTAACTGGTTTAGTGCTGGAAAGTACACACATTCTCCATTCCAGCTTACTGAGTCAGTGACTTTGTCACATATCCCTCCACCCAGCAAAACATTGTCCTGTGGAGCGGCCCGTGCACCATTCCCGTGCACCATTCCCGTGCACCATTCCCGTGCACCAGCATCTTTGTCAAAAATGTCCGACGTCGGCCCTTCCCTCCCCCCTTTTTTTTTCTTGCCTTCCAATTTAGGCATTTTATTTTTGGGGTAATTACCAGGCCATCTGGGCTTGAAGACTGGTACCTCACTATCTCCTTGTGTTGTGCCAGTTTAAGGTTGATGCTCCGCTTTTGTTGTGTCTCTTTTTGCAAAGGTTCCTGAAGATTCATCGTTCTCTTGTGCTCAGAATCTCCCTTACCTTGTAGAAGAGCCTTGACCTCAGTCTGTTCATTGCATACACTCGCCAGTGACTGTTTGGCCTTCTCTTGTGATGACAGCAACTCTGTTTCAGCGATGATGGCTTTTGGACCTTTCTCCCTCAGAGTACCTTCAGTGTTAGGTTAAGTGCTGGAAAGTACACACATCCTCCATTCCAGCTTACTGAGTCAGTGACTCTGTCACAGTGTGTACGTGTGTACGTGTGTGTGTGTGTGTGTGTGTGTGTGTATGTGTGTGTGTGTGTGTGTACGTGTGTGTGTACGTGTGTGTGTGTACGTGTGTGTGTGTATGTGTGTGTGTATAAATGTCGGATCTAGAAAAAAAACCTGAACCCCTTGACAAGTGCCTGGACGCCCCCGCTTCACAATTTCTAAAGCAGCAATCCCGCCTGGGATCTTACCTGATCCGCAGTCCCTCAATGTCCAGGTACCCTCATTCCCACAATGTCATATGTTGGAGGGGAGGTGTTCCCTACCTGTCTTCTGGGTTATGGGGGGATTCCAAAGTCAGAGTCAGATCTGGAAGAAAGCAGTATAGGTTATTTCGGTATAGGTATAGGGCAGTTAAGATATATAGGGTAAATAAGATATCCAGAGTTTGAGAGAGCGACACAGAGAGAGAGAGTGTGAGAGAGAGACAGAGAGAGTGTGATAGAGAGACAGACAGAGAGAGTCTGTGTGAGAGACAGAGAGAGAGTGACAGAGAGAGTGACAGAGAGAGAGTGACAGAGCGAGAGTGACAGAAAGAGAGAGAGTGACAAAGAGAGAGAGAGTGACAGAGAGAGAGAGAGTGACAGACAGAGAGAGTGACAGACAGAGAGAGTGACAGATAGAGAGAGTGACAGAGAGAGAGAGCTAGGGCCTATGGGGTAACCTGGCCTAGTGCAGGAGCCACTTGCTCCCTGCACACACAACCTCCCCTACCTTGTCCCAGCACAACTGAACTTCCTCTCTGAGCGTGTCATATCCATATCCTGTCAGCAGGGATACTGTAAGCCATATGGGCTGCGGTGGGTCACCTGTGCTCCAGCCCCGGGGGGCTGCTGGGAGTTGTAGTCCTTTAGGGACGTCTTTAGCATTGGGACACGTGTGCGATCTAAACTGCGCATTCGAAAATCTATAATGGCCGCCGCTACTCTCAACTGAGCATTTGCAACTGTGGGCAGTCCCTGCGCTCCGGAAATGGCTGCCTAATGCGTTCCACGCACGCCCGGACATGAAAAACATGGCGGTGCCCTGTAACTGATGTTGCCGGGAGCCCCCGGCGACGCAATCACTCCTGCAGCTGCCCTCACGCTGTCGGAGGTAAGGAAGGGGGAACGGAGGTCCGGGGTACCAGAGGGGACCTGGATACATCCTCCCCCTGGTGGAAATACCAATGACCCCGCTTGGAGGACAGCGTCACATTGCAGAAAGTTACACAATAAAAATGCAGGCCATAATTTGTACTACTTATCATGTTTGCTCTAACATCAATGGTACATGGCATATGACACACTATTACCTGAGGCCAGCTGAATAGTAGCTGTTTGCTGAGACCCATTGTGGGGTGCCCCTAACTGATTGGATGAGGGCGCTTCACTTTGACTTCTTTGAGTCTCTGCCTCGGTAGTCTCCTCAAACTCATGGTCGGGAACTACAGTCACTGGTTCTACTCCACTTCCTCCCCCTGATGGAAGGCACAGCAAGAAGTCTCTGTACCAGACCCTTACCCAGTCATCCGCATCAGGGATGCGGTAGACAATGAGGTCTTGGCCTTTATCTCGGTCCACCACATGGCGAATAGAACACTTCAGCTTGTGCCTGAAGGAGGCAATAATTACCAGAGTGGTCCCCACACAATCCTGGCTCACTCCAGCAGTTGCTTCAGAATTGTCATCTTCTAGGAACATCTTGCCATCAGGATGCAGATCCAGGTCTTGACTCAAACTTGCTTGGGGATACTTTACATAAACGTAAGTGCCGAGCAGGTCCTCTTCACTGGATACCTCCATCGCAGCCTGCAGGGAATAAAGGATTGATGCCTCACCGCTCCGCTTGTTGCTGACGGTTGTCAGGTCATCTGGAACGCCGTCAGGTACCACTTCCACTTCACTGGACATCACGACAGGGTCAATGCTCCTCTCTGGTAGGCAAGTAGGCGGTGGGTACAGATCCAAACGTACCACCAGGCAGCAATCTTTTAGGGGGGACACCTCCGCCATGACGCGGCGAGCCAATCACCCTGGTAACCATGCTTAAGGAGCCACCGTGCTCCACAGTCACCTGGGTACTCACACCCGACACCCCTGGGGCAGTCAACTCACCCTTCTTTGGTTCCGTCATCTGTGGTTCCGGCATGGGAATCGAATCTGGAACCGGTTCTGGAGCTGAGTCTGGAACCAGATTGGGAATCGCGGTTAGGGCGCACGGGCCCTCCGGAATCTCCGTAATTGAGGTAGGTTGGTTAGCAGCATCTTTCTCTGTGGGTTCCATAGGCCACAGCAGCATCGACTTCAGGAACTGTGCCCCGCAGCAGGCACACTTGGGTCCCCAGCTCAATTCGCCATCTGGAAAATCACACTTGGGGCATAGGCATCTGATGTACCTTTTTCCTTGCACTACCTGAACTTTTGTTGGTCGCTGATAGGGATCAAAGTCCATACCACCAGAGAGCAGGGCCGTCTTAACGTATGGGCACGCTGGGCAGTTGCCCGGGGGCCCCACAACATAGGGGGGCCCTATGCGCCCAGCCCATGCGTGCCCACCAATACTCTCCCCCCGCCCGGCACCCCCGTCCGGTAAAATATGAGAGATAATACCGGACATTGGATAGAGCAGGGCTCCTGCTGCTAGGGGGCTAGGCAGCTTCTGATTGGTTGCTGCTGTGTAATTCAGCCAATCGGGAGGTGGCAGGAGCCTGGGGGGTGGGGCCAAAGAGCGGAGGAAAAGCATGCAGCAGAGAGGTGAGGCTGTGTCTGTGTGTCTCAGTGTCCTGCCTGTGTGTGTCTCAGTGTCCTGTCTGTGTGTATGTGTGTGTGTATATCTGTGTGAGTGTGTGTGTGACTCAGTGTGTCTGTCTTTCTGTCTGTGTCCTGTGTTCTGCCTGTATATGTGTGTGCCTCAGTGTGTGAGTGAGTGAATGTCTCAGTGTGAGTGTGAGTGGGAGTGTGTGTGTGTGTGTGTGTATATATGTCTCAGTGTGTGTATCTGTTTGTGAGTTTCAATGTGTCTGTGTCTCTGTGTCTCTGTGTCTCTGTGTCTCTGTGTCTCTGTGTGTCTGTGTCTCTGTGTCTCTATGTGTCTGTGTGACAGACAGTACATACAGTACTGGCACCTTTGTTTAATTGCTCACTCACCCTTACTTTTCTTTTACTATACTAACAGTCTTCCCATTTTCAAGATCTTTTTAACAATAACCAGCATTGTCAATTCTCAGAAAGGCTCCATAACTCTGCTCGCATCACAACAGCATTGCAATCTCTGCAGCACTCTTACTTACAGATCATCCCAAAGAAGGCAGAGCAGGTTACCTATTCAATGGCATGATTTAATATGCAAGTTAAAGCTGGATTTTGAAGTCTAAATTTGAAAGCTACTGTACTGATAATGACAGGGAGGGGGGTGAGAGGATGAAGGGATGGGGGTAACAGAGGATGAAGGGAGGGGGTGAGAGAGGATGAAGGAGGGGGTTTGGGGGAAGAGAGAGGCTGAAGGAAGGGGATGAGAGGACAAAGGGGGGTGAGAGGACAAGGGGGGGAGAGAGAGAGATGATGAGGAGGGGGTGCAACAATCTTGGAATTTGTGGGAGGAACAGTAAGATCAGTATTGCTCGCCATGTACAGTATGACTGCAGGTCAGTTATTTATAAATGATCTGACCATTACATCATTTGTTCTAAATTTCACTCCAAGCATGCACCAATTTGCACTATTTCATATTCTATTTCCTAAAACAATCCTCGGAAGGGTGCTCCCTCCCAAGACTCCTCTCCAGATTTTTTACAAAATACAATATAAATTGGTGCAAATTGGTGAATACTTGGAGTGAAATTTAGAACAAATGACATAACAGTCAGGTCATTTATAAATAACATTCTTCCCCACCAACAATTTTCGAGCGCGTCGCACCTTTCACCATTGTGTCCAGTATTTTGGACAAGCCATCTGGCAACCCTACTCGCTCTCCCCCCGCCCGGCACCACGGCTCTGCTCGCTCTCCCCCCGCCGGCACCACGGCTCCGCTCGCTCTCCCCCCTCCCGGCACCCGCTCGTGTCACAACCGCTCGCAGCCTAGCAGTGCAGCACTTCCGGTGCCTGCTGCTGCTAGTGAGCGCGTGGGAGGCTGGGAGCGACAGTGTAGGCAGGGCCCCCATGCACTGCTTTGCCCGGGGGCCTCTAATGTTGTTAAGATGGCCCTGCCAGAGAGATTAAGGTCTTTCTGTATGCACGGGCACAAAAGAGATGTTACATACAGTCCTGCTGCTGGCCAAACACCATACAACTGCGGATGTGGTTTGCCACATCCTGTACTTTCCTTAGTGGAGACAGCAGTTACTGATTGAGACTCACTGTGCTTTCTCCCCCTGGTGGACTCCAGAGGAGGGGCACACATTAGCAAGGAGGGATTCTGGCTCAGCGCTGAGCCACTTTCATCGCGGTGGTGGGGCTCTGATTTTCACACCAGACCCGGACAGAATTCTGCAATAATTTCTTGTAAAGTCCGTGTGCTCGCCAGACTTGGTGGGAGATGCCATCTTAGGTGTGACTCACTGTTAGCATTCCCGGTTGAGGGAGTTTCCATTTTGATCACAGTCTCATTAACTACACAATGGCTCTCTGGTTTTCCCAGCATTTCAGGGTAGATAATGGAACACCACCCTTTATTGAGGGTTCCACGGAGCCATAATTTGGATGGGCCTCCTTCTTTTATTAAATCTTGTTCGCCCCTCACCAACACTGAGCACCACACTCCATCTGTATTTATGCAGGGGCCTAGGGCTTTTGCACCCCATAGGCCTTGGTACTGACCCAATATTAAGAATATATCACAGGAGGGAATGCCAACAGGAACTCGTCCTACAGCAATGGTTTGTAGAGGCGGGACTTGCCCCTTCAACGCCCATTCGTACACCTCTTGGCAGGATGGTACTGATAATGAGAACGAAATAATTTGTAACTGAATTCGGGCACCCAAGATCTGAATCTCAGCAGCGCATCCAAATGAAGCCCTGTTTCCCCCACCCCTAAGCAAGATCAGGGGGTGGCTGTAATTAGCTACTTATGCTGCCTGTTGGCTCCCAAGAGCCTAAGCCTCCGCCACTGGGAGCCTGGGATGAATTACTCTTACATATGGTGCAGCACCTCCACCTGTGAGGGATCCCACCAGAGTGGAAGCAGCTCCTCACAGGACACACTTACAATGATCACACACACAGAGTAAAACTAGAAAAGGGCTTTACTGGAACATATCATATCTCTAATATAATGTCTTATAACTCTACGGTAATATCTTATGACTCTACCAACTTAAGGCACAACTACCCACACACTTCGCAGGGCTGTAAACCACCATCGTGTACCCCACACCGTGTCCATGAGAGTCCCAATCCCACAATACCCCAATTGTATGACCGCACGGTTCACTAAGGTGAAGGTGTTATAGTTGGTGCAGTACCTGGATAATACCTTCCAGTCCGTCAGGAAACCAGAATGGATCCACTGATCCCACGATAAATCCACCTCCTCGTGGGGTGGTGTCCCGCCGGACGATCCCACCATGAAGACAGTCTCTATCTTCTTATGGAGTCTGGTCCCAGACTACAACCATCAGGGCCGTGCAGCGTTGCAGCTGTGTCCCTGATCTATCCAGCAACTAAAGGGGCAAGGTCCCTACCTACGGTCCTGTCCCTGTAGTAGCCACACTCTAAGCACATGAGTCAGGGCCTAGCTAGGGCCTACGGGGTAACCTGGCATAGTGCAGGAATCACTTGCTCCCTGCACACACAACCTCCCCCTACCTTGTCCCAGCACCAACTGAACATCCTCTCTGAGCGTGTCATATCCCTATCCTGTCAGCAGGGATACTTTAAGCCCTACTGGTTTGGTTGCTTATATTACATTGTAATAGAGTTACATATTAATACACATATAACATCCTGCTTTCCTGGAAAATGTGAACCTTTTCTGGTGTAATGACACGCAAATATTTTTAAGGAAGTAATATTTTATTATTCATTTAATAGCTAGGTGTTCAGATTGTGAAAGTTCTAATTATAGGCATCAGGAAAAACAACAAATGCGCCACACAGATCTAGATCTGCCTGAATAATTTCTAAAAAGAGAAGTACCAATCTAAGAGAATTACTCAAGAAGAAGAGATTAGGGGGGCTCCAACAGTAACAGGATAATTTCCATGGAGTAATAATTTCCAATACATGATGAATGGACAAAAGACAAGGCTACACTCATTGGATTTGGAGTGGGTTATAAATTGGAAACTGTTAGAAATCTTGCAAATATAATTCCCTCCTGAAGGCAGCAGCCAGTGTTGATGTCTCACAAACGCTGCAGCCTCATTGGTGGTAAAAGCAGTAATGAACAATGGTAACTCACATGATTATCTGTTCTGAAAATATCCTTATGAATATATGAATTGTAAGTCCTCACGCCACTCCTAAAGTTGCCTTGGTGTCCTATGATGCCGTGACCAGCCTCAGGTAAGTAGAATCCAAGCAAGTAAAAAAGGTATCAATAAACACAAAAAAACAGCGCAAACTGCATGGTGAAGTATATCAAGAAATTGTAATTCCATAGAAAAGGTAAGTATTAGGCGTACATAAAATAGGTACAACAAACGCATTGAGTGCTCTAAGCACAACAGATTACCACTCGGCAACAGGCAGCAGAACGCCTCTGGATCACTCGGCAATGGATGTTCCTGCGGTCTGTGACATCTCCCTGGTACGCAGTCCTTAGGAAGGGCAGCTCTTTCCAATGGGGCTGTCACTCACAGAGGTGGATTCCTCTCAGCGGTGTCTGCAGGCGTGTATCCGTCGCACTTCCGGGTCGCGTCTGGATGACGTCACAGCTACGGGCGTACGTGCCCTCGTGGTACACCCTGGACGTATGGTAAGTCCAGTAGGTATTGGAGTCCCAATGTACCCGATCAGATAGAAATGCACAATCGTAGCGCCAAAAGTTCAATAAACCACCAGGTGGTATAGAAACGGCAGTATAGTACCAATGGTACAGATAAAAGTAGAACAAAAAAATCAACTAATCCAACTAATCCTACGCATTTCGTAGCGCTCGCTACTTCATCAGGGACTGGTTTGGCATTGAATCCAATCCGCATTAAGTACACCTCCCTCTGCCCGTATTGGACAGTAATCAATTAATTAATTAATAACTCCCAATCGAATTCATGGTAAAGGGGGAGTGAAAAGTAGGGAGGAGTAACCCAAGCCAGTTAGCAATTCAATGTCAGAAACACATAAACACATTTTTATTAATAACATATAAAATCAAGATGGAAAATACAAATTTCAATATAGGAACCTAAAATAAAAAGAAAACAATATTAATAACAATTCCTACTTAGTAAAATAGTAGACACATATACATATCAAATGATGTTCGAAGATGGTGATTCATTGCTGAAGTGTAGATTAAACTAGAGAGAGAGAGACAAATTCTTAATAAATCAGTACAAAGCCCAGACATCTACTATTTTACTAAGTAGGAATTGTTATTAATATTGTTTGTCGAGTGGTAATCTTTTGTGCTTATAGCACTCAATGCGTTTGTTCTACCTATTTTATGTACGCCTAATACTTACCTTTCCTATGGAATTACAATTTCTTGATATACTTCACCATGCAGTTTGCGCTGTTTTTTTGTGTTTATTGTCTGTAGTTCTGTTGGAGTGCTTTGCCACCCTGACCATCTAACAGCTGCAGCTGCCATTATTTACACAGATTGTATGTATTAACCCTGAGTTCTAAGGGGTAAAAAAAAAATTCTCTCACTTTAAGCACTATATCACTGTATAAAGGGTTGTGGTTAAATGGTATATTAGTTGCGCACTATTTTCTTTATAAAAAAGGTACAGGTATCAGCAGCGGATAGCCAAGGGAGCCAGGTATGGTATTAGAAAAAAATATTTTATTGAGAAAACATCACTAAAAGTGTGAAAACCTCCTTACTCCTTGATAAAGAGCCTTGCTGTTCGAAACATGTACAGTTAGCCCTCGCTATCCAATGTTTCACTTTACAAACGAATGGCATATCAAAAGCTTTACAATGCAACCCTACGGGCTAATGCGTTATCCAACGCTCACCGCCACTGATTAACATGGGACTCCCTTTACAACGGTTTCACTATCCAACGCTACTCCCAGAACGGATTCCGTTGGATAACCGAGGACTGCCTGTAGGAGGTTTTCACACCTTTTAGTGATGTTTTCTCAATAAATTATTTTTTTTAAACTACCGTACCTGGCTCCCTTGGCTGTGTGCTGCTGATACCTTTTTTACCTGCTTGAATGACTCTAGAAGACATATTCAGTTGACAAATATTTCCCCCAAACAGGTTTACATTTTCTAAAAATTCGTTGATGGAGCACCCCTACTACTAATAGGATGTATTAGTTTGCACATAGTGCTAGGTCAGTTTTACCTATTTGTGTCAATATACTCTTTCAGCCAGTGTCTGATATAGTCGTTAGTAGGAATACAACTCCCGGCATACCTTGCGGTATTAATGATCTGCTTTACAGTAATTTAGAATGCATTTATTATAAAACTGTCCCTCTGCTATATAAAAGAAACCAGAGCTATTTAAAGATGTGGCATAATGGCATGCAAATATTTGTTTGCGGAAGTCATTATTGTTTTAAATACCAGTTTAAGTACCAATTTCGACTGGAAAGTCCCCATAGAAAACAGCTCATTAAAGGTGGAAGAAGGCATCATATATAAGTGTCCACATCAGGCAATATAACAAATCCTACACCGTCAGGACTGGAGCTAGAGAGAAGAGAGGATGGGGAGCTGCCTGAAATACGTGCTGCTGCTTCTTGGTCTGGTCATTGCTATAACCTGTGCACCCCTCCCTCACAACTCTCAGAAAGACTCAGAGGATGCACTTAGAAATCTTAATCCTTTCTACAACAGAGAGCCTGCTGACGGTGCTCAACACAATGTCCCAAAAGCTGATCACAAGGGCGCAGTGGTAAGTTTCATTCAATACTTTTCCTAGGAATATATCTGTAAACTACTGTAATAATAATAATAATAGCATGTTCTTGAACAGCACTGCTAATTGTACACAGCGCTTTACAGAGACATTTTGCAGGCACAGGTCACTGCCCCACAGAGCTTACAATCTATGATTTTGGTGCCTGAGGCACAGGGAGATAAAGTGACTTGCCCAAGGTCACAAGGAGCCGACACCGGCAGCAATCTCAGTGTCAGTCAGTGTCTTTACCCACTGAGCCACTCCTTCTCCTGTAAATTAAATCAGATTTAAAATCAAAGACTCCCCTTGCAAATGTGCACCTGGTCCCTGTTTTGGGGATACAACAGTTATCAATGGACTGTCACTGTAATATAGCCATATATATATTTTGTTAAAAAAAAATACAAACACACACACAAAAAAAAAAAAAATTATATTATATTAAAATTAATTAAATAAAATTAAATTATATATATATTATACTTAGTTAAGTTATGGTGGGTAGAAAAAGAAACAAAAACCCTCCACAGTAAAGCATATAGCAAATGGAAATACAACTGTATGCTCATTTGCATGTTTTAGACAGGTCTGCAACCCGCCTTTCACCATTATCACCCAACACACAACACTTTCACTGCAGCAATGGATTCTGGGAAATGACATGCAAATGAGCACACAGTGCCACCTTTTGCTTCAAAACCATTCAACATGATTCCCCTATAGGCTTAACCTTGCTGCATGGTTACAGCTTTGAGCACAGCTAGGGTTAAGATGCATAGCCAGCAAACCCACCCACAGACAGACTGTTTCGACCTTAATCGGTCTCAGTGTGGGGTTGGTTCTACTGGCTATGCAAAAATGAAGCAGGGATCAGTTTTACCATACTTAGATACGTTATGGTGGGTAAAAAAAGTGACAAAAACCCTCCACAGCAAAGCATATAGCAAATTGATTTTTTTATTTTTATATTTATAATTTATATAGACACCATGTACATTTTAAGTTATGGTGGGTGAAAAGGGCAACACAAAACATCCACCGTTAGCATATAGCCAATAAAGAATATCACTTGTAAGTGCATTCACATGTCTTAGACAGGTCTCCAACCCTGCCTTTCAACCATTATCACCTAGCATACAGTGCTTCCACCGCAGCAAGGGATTCTGGGAAATGGCAACATGCAAATGAGCACACAATGTGTCACCTTTTGCCTGGAATATCTATTCACATGGAGCCCATATAAGCAAATGCATCGCTGTTCACACAGCTTTTAAGCACAGCATGGGACCAGCAAAGCAAGTCAAACCACTTTTCCTGTCCCATGCTGTGCTTGAAAGCGGTGGAAGCACTGTATGTAGGTGATAATGGTTGAAAGGCAGGGTTGCAGACCTGTCTAACACATGTGAATGTGCTCACAAGTGATATTCTTTATTGGCTATATATTATACATATATATATATATATATATATATATATATATATATATAACGGTTATTCCCCCCCTCCCCCCCAATCACAGATAGGGACCATGTGGGGAAATCTACATATGTTACCAGTGTGGTGCAATACCTGTTAGGCTCACAGGAGGCCTGAACCTCCGCCAGTGGGAGCCTGGGGTGTATCCTGGAACGTATTCTTACAGCGCCTACACCTGTGCAGGGATTCCAGGTGTATAGAATGACCCCTGACACAGGACCCACAAATATGAAACACATACAAGGAAGTATATATATGTAACTGTTTACTATATGGGCCAAACAATAACATCACATCACATATAGCAACACAGCCATGTCACCCTCTGCCACTAGCTGGCAGCTATAACCTGGCCCCTAACTGGGCTATACCCTTACACCTATACCCAAGTGTCCCAATAGTCCAGCAACGCACCCACTAGGCGTGATCAGCACCTGTAAGGAAACTGGTATGTAGGGTACAGTTGGTGCACTTGTAGAAATACCTGCCCGGGCTCCTGCGCACGGGTTCAGCAACAATAGAAAAAGACCCGTCTGCGTCCAACGCTGAATCCGCAGCAATGGCATATCACATATCCCCTTTCCCAGCGTAACGTTACCGAGTGGAGCGGCCCGTGCACGGAGACTGTGCACCCTAGAGAGTGCATCCGCATTACCGTGCAGTATGCCTGGCCGATGTTGGATCGTAAAGTTAAAAGGTTGCAAAGATAGAAACCAACGGGTAACTCTCGAGTTCTTTTCTTTATTTCTGTGCATCCACTGTAGTGGTGCGTGATCTGTTACGAGTGTAAAAGACCTGCCTAAAAGGTAATATTTCAATGTGTCTGTTGCCCACTTTACGGCCAAACACTCTTTTTCCACTGTGGCATATCTTTGTTCGCGGGGACACAATTTGCGACTTAAATAGAGGACCGGGTGTTCCTCTTCTCCTACAAACTGGGACAGTACTGCTCCGAGACCTACTTCGGAGGCGTCCATTTGTAAAAAAAACTCCTTTTAAAATCCGGGGCTACCAAGACTGGGTGACTACAGAGCGTTGTGCGTAGGTCTACAAATGCGGTCTCCGCATTACTGTTCCATTTTACAACATCAGGTGCCTTTGCCTTTACTAGATCTGAAAGCTGTGCAGCCCGGGTTGCAAAATGGGGTATAAATCGCCTGTAGTAACCTACAATGCCTAGAAACGTCCTAACCTGTTTCTTTTTAAGGGGACAGGGCCAACTCTCAGTGGCTTCAACTTTATTGAGCTGGGGTTTTACTGTCCCCCTTCCCACAACATAGCCAAGATATTTTGCCTCTGCTAGGCCGACTGAACATTTAGCTGATTGGCTGTAAGACCCGCCTCCCGAAAGGTTCTTAACACTGCTTCAATCTTTTCTAGATGTGAGTCCCAATCTGGACTATGAATTACCACATCGTCTAAGTACGCTGAGGCGTAGTTCGAGTGTGGGTGTAGCAATTTATTCATCAACCTTTGGAAGGTTGCAGGCGCCCCATGAAGACCAAAGGGTAAAACAGTATACTGAAATAGACCATCAGGTGTTGAGAAGGCCGTTTTCTCTTTTGCGGACCTTATTAAGGGGATTTGCCAATAACCCTTTGTAAGATCTAAAGTGGTTAAAAAACGAGCCCTCGCCAACTTCTCAATTAACTCGTCTACCCGTGGCATAGGATAGGCATCAAACTTCGAGACTTCATTTACTTTTCTAAAGTCGTTACAGAACCGTATTGTCCCATCTGGCATAGGTACCAAGACAATAGGGCTGGACCATTGACTATGGGACTCCTCAATTATGCCTAGATCTAGCATTTTCTTTACCTCTGACTGAATAGCCCCTCTTCTAGCTTCTGTGATTCTATAAGGTCTTATCTTAATGACTACCCCTGGCTTGGTGACGATATCATGAGAAATCATCCTAGTTTTCCCTGGTACGCTGGAAAAGACATCTCTGTTCCTTTTTACCAAATCTACAGCTTCTCTGTGTTGTTCAGGCGTAAGTTCTGCCGATATTTGAACAAGTGGGTCCTCCCCTTTCCTGGATTCGTTAGCTACTACCGACAGACATACCTCTCTATCCTTCCAGGATTTTAATAGATTTATGTGATAGATTTGCTCTACCTTCCTCCCTAATGAACTGGGTACTAACAATTTTTCTATTTCTTGGCCCTCCTCTTGGCTCACATGGTATAACAAATCATTCTTAATATAGAAATATGGATAGGATTCCTTTGTGGTTCCTTCTACCGGGACCCCATTAACTTCTACCGCCTGGCTAAACCCATTTTTCAACTGGTGATCATTAGCCTGTTCTCTACCAAAGTTAGTTAGGAACAGTTCTAGACTTCCAAAACCTTCCTCATCTGGAGTTTGGTCGGTTACCTCCACGGGTAACTCAGACACCTGAGCATCAACAGGACCTGTCTCGGACAACTCTTCTCCCTCTGGTCTCCCTTCGTTAGGAGTAGTGGCCAGTGCTAACTGGGGTGGGGGTGTACCTCTTTTTTTTTTCGTTCCTACGTTCTCGTTTTGACTTAGGGGTTTTAGACACCTCGGCGACTAATTCGGGGTCTGTAAATGGAAAAAGCTCATCTGGAGTAGGATTGTTCAAGGTGAGCTGTCCTCTGATCAGGGTGTCAAAACCAGGGAAATTACAGCCTAACACTAGGGAATGGGGTAACTTTGGTACAATTGCTGCCATAGTTTCGATGACTTGCCCCTCGACTTTTACTTTTATCAGAGTCGTGGTGTACGGAAGCGTACACCCATGAACTCATAATACCCGCAACTTCTCACCCTGGGGTAACCGGAGAGGCTTAACCAACTTCCCGGATACCAAGTTAATATTGCTCCCTGAGTCTACCAGTGCGGAGACTGGTTTTCCATTTAACATCACTGTGGTGAGGAAGTTGTGGGTACGTTTTCCCTCGCGGGTCATACCCACCACTCCATAAAATTCAGACTTCACAGAACCATATGCACACTCCATTGGCTCAGACAACTGTGGGCAGTGAGCCTTAATATGCCCCGTCTCCCCACACTCAAAACAAACAATTGGCCCAGTTCGTTCTTGAAACCCTTTCTGAAATTTAGAGTTTCTGTCCCTATCCAAGTTTTCTTCCACCCGCTCAAATCGTGCGAACGGTCGTGGGTCCTGGCGCCAGCGCTGGCCTCTACTGTTCGTGTTGGGACGTGGGTTGTAGTTGGTGCGAGTGGGGCGTGACAGTTCACGGGTAGCCAGAAACTGCTCCACTGCGCCTACCATGGCATCACAAGAGAGGGGATCTCCCTGCCCCACCCACTGTTGAAGGTCCTGGGGTAACGCTCGAATGAAGCGGTCCAACACCACCATCTCAAGGATCCGTGCCGGGCTATGTTCCTCTGGTTTTAGCCACTTGGACGCTAGGTGAATCAAATCCCATAACTGGGATCTGGGCGGCTTCTGTTCCTGGTATTTCCACTTATGGAACCTCTGCGCACAAACTGCGGGACTCACACCAATCCTTACGAGGATTTCGCTTTTCAGACAGCCATAGTCTGCTGCGGCTTCTTCGTCAAGGTCACAATACGCTTTTTGGGCTTACCCCGGTAAAAAGGGTGCGATAATCCCAGCCCATTTGGAGCTGGCCCACCTTTCCCGGGAAGCGATTCGCTCAAAGGACCTGAGGTATCCCTCGACGTCATCGTGCGGCGTCATTTTCTGCAGGTACTCGTTCGCCTGGACGGGCCGCGCCGGGGCCGTACTTGACAAGCCCATTTTAATCTGGGCCAGCTGCTCAATCAGCTGCTTCTGTGTGTCTGCAACAATGTCAAGCTGGGCTGCAAATAACCGGTTCGTCTCGCAGCTGTGCTGTCCTGACCCTGCTTGTTAGCTTCTTGCTGGACAGCTGTGCTGTGTACTAAGGCCTTCACAACGTCCTCCATAGTGGCAGCTACCGCGTGGACAGATTCCACCAGACGCAATCTGTAGCTCCACCCCTTTTACAGGGTGTTCGACATCCCACTTCTGACACCACGTGTGGCAGGATGGCCGTGGTAAGTGAGGAGACAACACGTCTTTTCCGGTGAAATAATGCTGTTGGGTTTATTTGTCCAAAAACGGTAACTAAACAATGGGTACACTGTCCCTTTAAAATTGAAAACAAAACAAAAATCCTAACCCCGGTCGGGGTACTAGCTAAACAAAAGTGCAGGCTAACTATCTGGCTGGCTAGCTAACCTATTCCAGCACAATAATGTACAGCAAACGCAGTTGGCTCCTTACCTGGGAGCTTTATTCTTCCCTCTTGGGACAGGATCGCTTTGAGCAGCTTGTGTCTGTCTCAACACTTCTCTGTCTTCCCTCTATGCCTCAGAGAGAGAGACTGCCGAGCCAGAGGCATTTCCTCTTCCTGTTTTTAAAGCAGGTGAAGGAGCTTAATTCAAATATATATATTAAATTAATTGGTGTATTCTAACAAAATTAAACTCAACCAGTTTTTACTTATTTCTATCTCCTGTCTTTTTCCATGTTACCTCTGAGGGTTCCATACATCCTGATATTAATGCAGGGATCTAACAAGACGTTTCTTAGGTAATACTTAAAGGTATTAGAGAAGGAGAGAGACACTTGGGATCCCTGGGACATATGCTCATTTGGATAAGGAAATGATCTCAAAATAAATTCAGTTATCATTTATCCCAGGTAACTCAGATGGGCTCCTTTCTGTGCACCGGTGTCTTTCCATGTGTTGTATAAAGGTGTGTTCGGGGTGGTACTGTGTATATATAGCACGTGGCACTCTCTCTCTTCTCCATGTCAGGGAAGATTTGACCCCTGTTCAATTTAAAGGGGTTCAGAGCCTTCCCTAACATGAAAAGGAGCTTCACAGCATTGAATGACTTCCGTTAAATTACTAGACATGTCTTACGTTTATTTAAAAGGCTGTCCGTGTGAGAAATTAATGTATTAGTTATAATAGCATTGCAGATTACTTAAGTTTACAATATATATATATATATATATATTATAATTCTGGAAAATATATAATGCACACATTTTCTTCTTTGTTTCCTACAGAATAAGTTAAATAGGATTAATATTCCTTTACATTGCATTCCGTGCATTCCAACTATTAGACGAGGAAAATGAAGTCCCTAGGTCTGCAATGCTGTTTCCTGGTTATCATTCGTTAGAACATGACATAGTTCTTCATGGTCTAGGACGATTGGCCGTGATAAAACCGCTGCTGATGCTTTGCCGCATTGAAAATCTCCACCAGGAAACTCACCGCTTGTCAAGTTGCCATTTCATCCTTTCTTTTTTATATTTCTTTGTCGCCACCATCTTTAAATGTCTGACCGACGCCCCGAATGTGAATGCGTCCGCTAACCAGGACACAGCGCACCTGCCGGACTCTCTCAGCACACTCGCTGACCCTCTTGGCGCTCCTGATGGACCCTCTTGGCGTGCTCGCCTGACCCTCTCATCGTGTCCGCCAGACCTGGACATTGTCCATACTATACACATTCCTGTTGTGTATGTATGGAGAGGGGGTCTCTGGGAGTTGGAATGTCTGAGACACATTGTGGTATGCTAACACTGGAACTGGGTGATGAGGGGTTAATCAGTTTTAATCAAACTAGTCATTTGCCCCTAATCAGTGTTTCTAAAAAGGGTGCTTTGTGTTCTACCAAAGTTGGAAACGTCATTTCCTTCAAGACAGGGAAATGGATATTAGCTTGGAAAACTAGATCAGTGGGTAATTCCACTCTTGGGGTACTGTTTGTCAACCATAATAGTCCTTTTCATGAATGGTACATAAACCTGGGAAATAACCCTCAGGCTCTCACATTGGGATTGTATTTTCTGTGTGACATTGGGAGTATAGATGGCTTCCAGCTAATTGGGAAGGAAGTTGTTATATTGGGTATGTGCTTCCCCCTACATATAATACTACTAAACTACCACAAGGACAAATCCGGAATACCATCCTATTGGGAAGATTTTATGGCTGGAATGTTTCCTGCTGTTGGGCCATATGATTTCAGAAAAGATAAATGCCCTTGTAGGCTTATTACACGACACTTTAAATCACACCACTAGAATTATACAATTGCTATCTAGTGAGCAACAACAGATTCGCTTGGCGGCCCTACAGAATAGGATGGCATTCGATTATCTGTTAGCAGCAAAGTCTATGCCCTAGTTGGTAAGCAGTGCTACACCTACATAACAGATAGATCAGGAGAAATTGTACGAGAAATAGATAAAGTTACGGAGGTTCAAGAAAGACTCAGAGTAAGTAGAGATGATTGGTTTTCTTGGTTGGAAGGGTGGATAGGAGGCTTAGGCAAGAGAATAGTACAATGTTTGATTATGTTTGTTTGTCTGATTTTGGTGATTGTCCTGTTTGTCACTCTGGGAAACACTGGGGAACACTGGGTGTGGATTTATCTATACCTATCCATGCTCTCAGAGAAGGCCTTTCAGAATCCGTTTTGGTCTATGGTCCCGACCCACTTAATGAGATGGAAGATGCTCTAATGGAACTCGCTGCTACTGACATAAGAAGAGAGGAGGATGAGAATCCCTCTGACTAAGGAGTCATGCATATGTCACCACAGGTTCATAGCATGAAAGGGGGGGACTGTGGATGTGCGGAGAGGTGGTCTCTGGGAGTTGGAATGTGGTATGGGGTCTCTGAGACACATTGTGGTATGCTAAGACTGGACCCAGGTGACGAGGGGATAATCAGTTTCTGCCAGGCGTGCAGAATTAATGTCTAGGAGGTATGGGAAAGTGATAATTGAACAATTAGCAAGAAACGGGTGGTTTTCAGACAGTTTAGGGCTCAAAATAAGATTGCGGAAAGTTAGGTGGGTTCGCTATAATAAATATGTGCTAAACAGAAAAATATTTATATATTATATATATAATATTTATTGTCAACAATATTCTTTATATGTGCATTGCATTGATTACACTGTATAAAGATTGTGTAATGTATATCCGTCTGTTAAGTATACTGTATATGCTTCTGAATCACTAATAACTTGAGACCAAGCCTTTGAGACTTCCTCATTTTGGTCTTGATGCATATGCCTGGTAATAAAAATCATTATTCATTTATCCTATTTTGGCCGTGACATTTGATTATTGACTCAGGCAATGACACAGTAAAAATATATATTCTATAGTTGAAGTAAATGCTGCCCCCAAAAAATATGTTCAAAATGGGAAAAGTAAAGACAATAAAGTCATACCGTATATTTGGAACAGCTTATAAATGAATACCATAGTACAGATGCTGCGGCCGTTATTCGAACATTTCTCGGAGCCGTTTTCATAAAGTCTGCTGTATTCCACGCGTGAATCACTCGCTATTCTCGGCGAACGCTAGCATTAACGCGGCCAATCACACCTGTGTTTAGCGTTGTTGATTTCTTTGAATTACCTGGATTCTGATTTGTTTGGGTGAAGTTTTTCGCGTATCCGCCAGGTGGCACAATGAATCCCCTTTGCACTATCCAGTGCATACTGTAGCACTGTTACTGTACTGTACAATGTGTCAATTTGCAGGTGTTTAAAACCCAGATAAAAAGAGAGTCCACCACAGTGATCCATTGTAAAATGACCTTGGTCACTGAAGACGCTGAAATCGTTATCAAAATTTAGGCGTTTTCATAATTTAGTTATGTAACACAATGGGGCCTATGCAGAGAGCAGCGAATTTTCAAATTGGCGAATTTATTAAAAAGTAGCTTTTTTGGAGAGTTTTATTCTCCATATGCAGAAATGTGCGAATTCTGCTATGTTTAACATGAATGCGTCTGGCGAGTTTAAATTGGCGAGATGCGCGCTTCAGAAATGTGTAAAAAAAATTCGCGCCTTTTTTTTCCCTTTGCAATGGCCGCGAGCGGCAGCTTCTTGCCAATTTTTTCTGGCGAGGCAAAAAGGAGACAATAGCGCCATTTTATTGGCGCGAACAGCCGCTAGATGCCGTTCGCGCCTCTCTGCATTAGGATATTTTTAAAACTGGCGAGATTGAGGTTCTCGCCAGCCGCGAGGCGAGTTTTAGAAATAGAAAAGAAAAATTGGCGCGTTTTTCGGAACTCGCCATTTTCTGCTGTTTTCTGCGCGATTTTCTCCAAAAAATGTCGAATTTCGAAATAGCGCTGCTCTCTGCATAGGCCCCAATGAGTTTTTGGAACGATGTACTCACCGTGGAACGATGCAATAAATATATTGACCTATATATTGACAGTCGATATTGCGACTGTGTTGCCCATTGAGATCGCGCGTAATGGGCAAGCATTAGGAAGGTAGTATGGTATAGTACTGTACGTAGTATGATAAGTACAGGCACACCAAGTACAGTACTATATGATACAGGTAAGTATGGCACACATTTTTTCTTTCCTGAGAGAGCAGCACTAGCCATCTGGTTACAAAGTATTTAACAGTAGCCACAGTAGACAGTAGTTCCAGTATAGACTAGTTTGACAGTACTAACTGCATACTGTAGTCCAATATGGAGTAGCTATACAGTACACAATGCCATAATATGCATCTAACTGCACTAATTTTTTATTTTCTTGTCTTTTCAGAGAAAAAAAGGATGGAAAGGGGGAGGGGGGTATCATGTGTACATTGTGTGAACTGTGTGTACAGTAAAGTGTATCTAAAGTGCAGTCATGATTTATACAAAACCTCCCTTCTCTCAATGAACTACACAGAATGAGGAATAAGAAAAAGATGGAAAATGTTATATTATTATATATATTATTATATATTATATATTATGAATTAATATTATTATCTATGTGCATTATTCATGATTATCCACAGGCCCTCAATTTTCAACTGACAGAAGAACTGAATAAAGACTGTATTTTGTATTATTAATGATTATTTGTATACTGCTGCGACACACTTTATTCGAGCAAATACCCAGTATGTACCTGGCAGATACCTGGAATGCGCCGCTCCTCACCTCAGACAAGCCCCGTTGCGTTTGCCTTCCCAGCCATGGTTCATGCCTGGCTGACGGGCGGCTGATCTGTTAAATGATAATGATTAGGATTTAATAGGCTGCAATGCTTCGCGTGTCTACCAGATGGCATAAATTCATGAATTGTAATGCAGTATATATATATATATATATATATACTGTGCAGTATTGCAGCCAGCGGGAATAAAATGCTTCAATCCCTGCCTGGAAAATAACGCAATGCACTCGGGCAGAAAACAGTCACAAACCTCAATACACCCGAGTATACCCGAATTCGTGGGACTAGCCGAGCTCGAATAAAGTATGTCGCCAGTGTATTTGTATTTTTTGTTCCTGATAACATAAAATAAATATTTCTTTACATTCATGATAATCATAATCATTGACACCACCCCCCCCCCCTACACCAAAGAAAAAGAAAGAATGACAAAAAGTGGTAACTTACTGCATCAAAAACATGAATCAGATTATGTTGTTTTTAACTCTCAATTTCACAGTGCTGTGCAAATAAGATTTACATATCAAATTCGAGAAGGGATTATCACAAGCGTTACTGTAAACAAAGCCTCAAAGGGTTGGGGGTTGGATGGGTGAGTCATGTGCAGTAATCATCAGCTAGATCCCTTCCAAAGAGGATTACAGAGAGGTGACTCAGAGCCAACAATAGGAAAATTAATGAATGGTTCTGGAGAGGTGTCGATAAGATGTTCAAATCCTTGAGCGAGCCTTGTGTGTGTGTGCGTGGGGGAGGGGGTACAGGGTACAGCTGCATGAAGGATTAACTGTACTGTAGTTCAAAGACATGACATATTTTCAACAGGCAGGTCATCATAATAATTTGATCCCCACACCCCCAAATACATAAAAACCACACAAATCAACCATGTGTAGTCAAACGCACAGTGTCGCAATCAAAAGCTACAGCACAGATTGAATATCATAATATCAAGATGGTTTAGGCAGGCTTGTGGAGAAAATAAAAATAAAAAATGATGAAAAAAATATATTTATTTTTTTTAGGTCACTCACTCTTGAACTTCGCAAGCAAGCAGTGGTGAAGTTATAGACACATGCGCAGTAATCACCAGCTATGTATCTCCCTTCCCAAAGAGGATTACACGCATGCACAGAGAGGTGATGCTCGGCTAGGGACGATTAAAAGCACAATGACAAGCTTTAGAAACGGAATGGTTCTGGAGAGGTGTCGATAAGAGGTTCAAATCCTTGAGCGAACCTTGTGTGTGTGTGCGTGGGAGAGGGGGGTACAGGGTAAAGCTGCATGAAGGATTAGCTGTAATGTAGTTCAAAGAATGACATATTTTCAACAGGCAGGTTATCATAATAATTTGATCCCCACACCCCCAAATACATAAAAAACCACACAAATCAAACATGTGCAGTCAAACGCACAGTTTCGCAGTCCAAAGCTACAGCATAGATTGAATATCGTAATATCAAGATGGTTTAGGCAGGCTTGTGGAAAAAATAAAAAATGAGGAGAATTTTTTTTTTTGGTCACTCACTCTTGAACTTTGCAAGCAAGCAGTGGTGAAGTTACAGATGCATGCGCAGTAATCATCAGCTATCAAGCAGGAATGTGATTGAAACCAGAAAGACACACATTCAAAGGAATGGTGTGGGAGAGGTGTACTGTACAGTAGATAAGATAAGAAGTTAAAATACTGCAGTGCAGTAAATTAGCCTGTGTGTGTGTGCGGGGGCGAGTGAGGGGAGAGCGCTGTATACGCCAAAATGTGATACTGTTACAGTACACGCTTTTGCATTTCAACAATGTTCAAATGAGACATACAGCACTGCACATGCATGTATAAATATGCAAATTTACAATTACTGCGCGCGCACACGACACACAGACTGTGTACTGACGTACTGTAGGTTGAACTGCTAAAGTATTAGACTTTGAAGACAACAGCTCGCGAACGCCCCCCTGAGTTTTTAGTTGGTATTGCAGTATTGCAGACAGCGCTAATAAAATGCTAATATTACGAGCGCTAAAATACCGGAACATATTCCGGGGGGAAAAAAAATACTGCATCTGCCCGCGGTTATCAGAGTTGCGCTGATACGGCCGCATTAGGATAAAGTAAATACATTTTTTTTGTTGGCTACTGGTTTTAACTGATGTGTTGCCTAGTGGTTTTATTAATGAATCGATTTGTTGACTAGTGGTTTAAATTCATTCATTGTTTTGTTGGCTAGTGTTTAAAATGAATTCATTAATTGGTTGGCTTGTGCTTTTATTTATTTAATTGTGATATTTATGTATATGTTTTATTATTGTGTATTTTTGGCCTTCATGCTTTTTAATTAGGGTGACCATTGGCTGCTATAGTGGCTTATCATGCCCATATTATATGGGTATGATGTACCTCTATGCCAATCAATGGGTATAGGGTGGGTATAGTGTTTCTGGGTGGGTGGGTCATTCGGCCTCCCGGGTGGGTAGTAGGGGAGGGTGGGTTAAGGGGTTAGGGACCATTAGATTGTTTTGTTTTTCTTGTATTCTTTCTGGCAACGGAGGACATGGCCATGCAGTATGCTTATGAGGATGCCCTTCACGATGGCAGGGGTAAGTAGAAAGGTTTATTTACTTTATTTATGCTGGCTGGCTAATGTTTCATTTGATAATGGGCAAATTAGCTATTATGCATATAACAGAGATAGTACTGCACACCTATATAATGCAAATAAAATGCAAATGTATAGCAAAATAATACTTGCGTTTAAAACCCGTGCACCTGGTTCAGGGATAGCCTATCTGGAGCAGTCCTGTGTATTGAGGTAAGAAGGTGATCCAGGGCACAATAGAATTCAGAAAAAAAAGATTTATTTTGTCATTACACTACGTTTCGGCCCTGACAATGGCCTTTATCAAGTGACTGGCATGTGATATTATACTAAAGGTCCAATATAAATGTAGCCCTGTGTAGTTTTGGGGTTATATGTCTTTCTCCTCCTGTGCAATAATCCCTGCTAAGAGCAGGTTGCCAGGAGTAATCATGGGGTTTTTCCCCACCCCCATGTGTTGTGTAGTATTCAGTCAAGGTAGTGTCATCAGGCCCTGTGTCCAATTACATTGACACAGGGGTGGTGCCTATTGGAGCTATTTAGTGCACAGCATTTCCTGTATTTAGTTAGTGTGCCTCACCACCTAAGAGTGAGGTGAGTCTGTCCAGCAAACTGTCAGGGCTCTGGCAAGTTTTACGGCCCTCCCTCAGGAGAGTGGTGTGGACAACTATTCCTCTTACTCCATCAGGGAGTAAGGGAAGAGCTAGACTTGCTTTCAGTGCCCTTGCCTGGGAGTGTACGGTCAGGGACTTCCTTTGGGTTGGCAACCTGTGATGAGCGGCTAGAAGACCCGCTGCAATGATGGGCAGTCTGCCATTGTTGGTTCTAATAAAGTATGCTGTTGCCAAAGAAACCTTCTTGCCTGAGAGTGGAGTCATTCAAGCAGAAGATGCAAATAGAGGTTCTCTTTCAGAGACTCCTCCCTACTACACTGGGGGTCTGAAAGAGATGGAGGCGCTGTACCATGAGTGAGTATAACTCAGCACTACTTCATAAGCCAGTCCTGATGCCATCCCCTATATCATCGCGGGAGACTTAGGAGTTCTGTAAGCCAGCAGGTGCACCACACTACACCATATGTAACATGGGTCAGTTTCCAAACAAGAGGGTCAATATGGGATTGGGCCAGGGAAACACCGTTACATTTGGAGGCACTGCTGAGATCATCAGGACAGGCTTTCAGCTAGGCAAACTGATATAGAGACATGTATGCTTCCAGGAAAGGTGCTGCGGAGAGGAGGGAGCCTAGGGGTAGTCAGGGGTAGGATGTTTACTCGCAAAGCACACCCTAGATGCCCCTGTATGGTGTGATATAGATCTGGAGACAGGGCTATTGCTGTGTGGTCACCTTGAGGCGGGTAGTCGTTTCATGCCTCGGGGGTAGTCTGTTAACATGGTCAGGAACTTCTGGTATGTGTCAATGCTATGTGTAACCGACGATAGGTGACATGTTAAGTACAGTAGGGCAGATCCTAAGTACTTCTAGCCACTATAAACCGCAGAGCACTTACACTGGACTGATACCGTGTGCAGCATACAAAAGAGAGAGTTTAGCCTAGCATGAGGTATTACATTACAACTGAGGCATATACACTTGAGATACATATAGATGTGCACGCTGGCATACTTTGTTGCATCAGCATGGTGGCTGCCCAGCAGAGGAGCACCATGTGCGCAGTGAGAAAAGAGATAAAAATGGCGGCAATGTGTGATGTGGTCCCGCGGGGTGCGGAGAGCCCAAAATGGCAGTTCGTGCCAGAAATGAGAAGCGCACGTGCTGTGTGGACAGCGGAGGAACCGTGTGCGGAGACGCCTATTGTGAGTAGGCTGTGGAGCGCGAAAGCCATACTGTAGCTGTGCCCTTTTTGTCCTGCCTAAATTCTCTGGGTGCATCAGAGGAGAGGACCACTGAGGACATTGTGATTGTGTGTGAGATGTTGGATGACGTACCTGATTGCCAGTCGGTGATTACTACACAAGTCGAAGCTACTGTGAGTATGGACTGCAGAGTGATCTAAAATGGCGGCTCCCGCCAACCTGGGAGACCACGTGGGCTGTGTGCAGAGAAGAATTTTGCAGGGACTTGGCCGTGAAGTGGCGCGAAAGCCGTGGCCGCGACCTCTTGTACTGTGATAGACTCAGAGCCGATTCTGAGTCCTGATATGCAGCTGAGTGACCCAACTCTAAACTCCACCAGAGGGAGGGGTCACTGCATGAGCCAATCAGAGCAAGCTACATTGAGTGAAGGAGGAGCCGGATATGAGCTTCCTCTTCTTCAGTTGTGCAAAGCTGGCGAGCAAGAGAGACTGTTGTGTCGTGTGTCTCCCTTACCCAGCGCAACTATTGACAGTAGTGCTAAGGGTTAACATTTGATTGTTCTCTGTGGAACGTCAACCCCACCCACTGGAATGTTAACGAGCCATGAGGACACAAAGAGCTTTTGTTCACAGCTGCATTGCATCTCAGCCACCCACCCCAATGTGCATCTGCTTTGCCCCAAAGGCGCACAGCGTGATGGGGCTCCCCAAGAGTGGCACCCCTCTGCAAAGGACCAGCGTGCTAAGGGTTTACATTTGCTTGTACTGTGTGGAAAGTCAACCCCGCCCACTGGAATGTTAACGAGCCATGAGGACACAAAGAGCTTTTGTTCACAGCTGCATTGCATCTCAGCCACCCACCCCACTGTGCATCTGCTTTGCCCCAAAGGCGCACAGCCTTTGGCGCAACCGAAGGACAGCCAAAGGGTGTGAACCGTTTGCTGCCGTTCGCTGATGTTGGTTGATGTTAAAGTGATGTTAAAGCTGCTCTATTTCTATCTGAAACTCATATGCCCTTTATCCCCCTGTACCCAATTTTCCAACTCTATTTGTCCTATGAAATGTCTGTGAATTCACTGTATAACCTCTGTTCTTTTAATGTAACCATGTATTTTTTATAACTCTGTGCCCAGGACATACTTGAAAACAAGAGGTATCTCTCAATGTATAACTTCCTGGTAAAACATTTTTATAAATAAATAAAATAAATAAGTATGGCGGACTTTGATATTCACCCCTATCAACTTCCAGGAGGCTTCCTGGTAGTGAAGACGGGCGTAAGAGAAGTTCTCCGGTGTCTATGCATGCAGTCTAGACTACCGGGAGGCGAAGCCAGTACGACGGCGAGATGCCCAGAGTGCGGGATCCACTACTTGTGGGCCGTGGAGCCATTTGTAAGATTAAAGAGGAGAAGGCAGATCCCGGAGAATTGGGATCGCTATTGATGGTGGTGCCAGAGAAGGAGGGCATAGAGGCCTGTGCCCTTAGCGGGAACCAGGAACCTCACTGTCGGTCCCCTGCGGAGGTACCCTTACCTTCATCGACATCATCCTTGTCGGACGACGAGAATGGAAGTGGTGCATCGATGATGATGCACCTACTGGCGGACCACTGCAGCGGTGCTGTGGAAGAAGAGCGGCTTACCTGTAACCTGGGCCCATTACACATCGACATCCCTCGGCAGCAAGCGCTGGTGCGGCCGGAACCGTGGAAGAGTCCCACGGCCGTTGCGACTCCCAGTGCGTCGGAGGAACCGCCGGAGATGAGACCAGAGGAAGAGGAATCCATTGCAAGCCAGCGGAGTGGTGGGGAACCTCCTTACTCCCCACAGGATCCAGTGGAGGCAGCCGTAGAGAAGGCCCCGACCAAGGCCCAAGCGGAGCTGAGAAGTGTCGCTGGACATCCGGTGCCTGACGTAGAGGTAGAGGAGGAAGTTCAGGGATGGGACAACCCCATCCAAGATGGCGCCATCTCGCATGGGACAACCCCATCCAAGATGGCGCCATCTCGCGAGATGTTTATGACGTCACTTCCGGCATCCCTAGTGGAGCCGACCGGAAGCGTTCGACAGCAGCATCTGTCCAGGGCGCAGATGGACAGATACATGCAGACTGTGCTGGGCCGCGGGAAGAAGACAGCGGGTGAGTCGGCCACACCCAAAGCAGTGACAGGTCGTGGCATTGCTAAATTACTTCTCCATTTGCCGAAAAGTAAGGACACTTCCCCATTCCCATTGCCCAGTGCCGAGGCCAATGCCCTTGTCCCTGTCATGCCTCCTGCGGGGTCATGTTCTAGCCAGGGTGGTCAGTGGAGTCCCGAGATACGTCGGAGGAACGGCCTGTGTCCACTAGAGACTGGGGGGACTGTATTACCTCGGATGAGGGGTCGGGGAGGGAAGTGGTGCCTTACGTGAAACCCCCAAAAATGAATCCCACAGTATATACTTACATAGTTCGAGGGAGGCCTAAGCGTAATGGGGCCTCTACTCATTCTAGTGCTACTTCTGGGGTCTCGTCTGGTGGGGATATTAAAGGGCATGAGACCGCTCCAGTTGTGAGAAATCAATTACAGGAGCATAGTACCAAGTGGTGGGCTCCTTTTTATGAAGGCTATTCAGGTTTCCTGGACCGCACTAAATTTATTCTCATGCGGGGAGAGGTGGTTGATCATTGGTGGGATGTAGGGGTGTACTCAGCAGAGGAAGCCCAAAAGGAGGTGGTGAGCAGATGGTATGAGATTTAGAAGGGCATAGTTGTGCCTAAAAGATCTGCTATATTATATGATATTATAGCACCAGAAGAGTCTCTGTCTTGGGTACTGCCAGGCAAGGCAGGAAACAAGAAGTTAGTTAGGATCAGCTGAGCAGAAAGAGCCATAGTGGCCAGGTACAAGCAATCTCATGGGTTTGAGTATACTTATGTTCCTGAACCCATTATGCAGGAGATTGAGAATAATAGGGACACCTGGCTAAGGGAAGCCGGAGAGGATTACCTAAAGTCAAAAGCTAGCCATTCCGCCTATCGGACAGAAGAGAGGGTATGCTATCTGATGCGCATCTGGAGTATAGGCAGAAACATCTATAAGCATAAGTTAGAATACCGACCAGAGAGCGGGCCGCCCAGATCTTATTCGATTACTATCGTAGATCACAACGGGTGAGAGGTGAAGAGACTTGATCCCAGGCACTATTATTAAAGTATGGATTCTCCAGTAAGGGAGTAATCCTGGTTGTACACCATCTAAGTTAGGATGTATTTTTCTGTAATATTATCCACGGTGTGTTTAACTTGCAGGTACATTGATGTGTACTAATGTGTATTGATGTATAACTGTTGTATTGTTACGTTTTGCAGGTTGCTTGTCTAAAGGAAGTCCCAGCAAATTTAGGACAAAGTGGGGACCATTGGATCCACCAGAGGGAGAGTGTAGCCCTGTGTAGTTTTGTGGTTATATGTCTTTCTCCTCCTGTGCAATAATCCCTGCTAAGGGCAGGTTGCCAGGAGTAATCATGGGGGTTTTCCCCACCCCCATGTGTTGTGTAATATCTGGTGAAGGTAGTGTCATCAGGCCCTGTGTCCAATTACATTGGTGCCTATTGGAGCTATTTAGGGCACAGCATTTCCTGTATTTAGTTAGTGTGCCACACCACCTAAGAGTGAGGTGAGTCTGGCAAGTTTTGTGGCCTTCCTCAAGGGAGTGGTGTGGACGACTATTCCTCTTACTCCATCAGGGAGTAAGGGAAGAGCATATTATAATCAAATACAAATAGTGTGGGTACATACATACAGTATAAGCACATTATGAGAGACTCGGTTTGCATAAACAGACATTTTTTAACATGTCTCTGTATTTAGCCGGACTAAAAACAGAGGCCCTGATCCACAAACTGGTGCATCGGCGATACACAGAGAATGAAAACATGGTGACATCAGCGGACTTCACACTTACGACATAGGTTTCGCTACAGCGCTTCTCCTATATTCTCTCTGTATAACCAGGGAGACCGATTGGGGGTGGGGATAAACATTGGCTTATATTCAGCCTGTAGCTTCGAAACAACAGAGCTGTAAGGCAGCATACAAATAAACAAAAACAGACAATCCCTTTGTAAGGGCTAACTCATAGTTCCCAGTCACTATCTACAGGGATGAGAGTATAGGCCTCGTACAAGCATCTGACCCCAAAGTCCAAAGAGGTATCTAATATCAGGGTGCTCTTTCCCACATTCCAGGGTCAGGGTTGGCATTCGAGGGGTGTTTCCTCTGGCAGGTTCCAGGGTCCTCTGCATCCTAGAATAGAGTGTCTGATTCACCTGGATCTCTCTCTCTCGGACCCTCTTCTTTATTTCTAGAGAGTTCCCTGCAGTTTAAGCAGAGGGCTTTTCTAACTTACTGATGAGCTGGTTAATTGTCTGCAGCTGCAATTAACCAGCTCCCTGCTCGACTCATCAGTCACATACAGGCTTTCTATTTGAAGCCCTTTAGACAGGGGTTAAAGCCATTACCACGCCGCTGACTTCCATGAAATAACCCCCATACCTGATCTCCATTTGCGGGTTCCACTCCTGCAGCACCTCATCTCCTCTGCTTCAGGCGCTGTCTTCACCAGCCTGCAGCCGTTTACGGCACTCTCTATCCTGGCTCCAGCACTGTCCAACCCCTTCATAATAACCGAATATGGGTATCTACATCATGAGCGGAATACTATAGGACCATATTTGGTCATCTATATCAGGGGAGCGCAAACTTTTCCTGCTGCGCCCCCCTGTCTGCCTGCTCCGGTGCTCGCGGCTCCCCCCTCCCCTGGCAGATGCGTCAAATGACACTCTGGCGTCACGTGACACCAGATCACGTGACCCATGGCGTAATTTGATGGCTGTCATTTCACATGACCCTGCTGCGTCATTTAACGCCGCGTTGCCATGCAGACGCGCCACAGCTTCTGAATCCCGGAAAGTTTTCTTGTTGCAGTGGCCTCACGCGATCCCCCCGGCATTTAATTTAAATGCCTGGGGGAAGAGCGCGGGACCTCTGCAACCGCCCGCGCCAACCCCCCCCCCAGAAAATCTCCCGCCCCCCCTGGGGGTCGCGCCCCCCAGTTTGCGCACCCCTGATCTTGTCATCAAGGGGGGTTGGATGGAACATTTAACACGGTCCAACCCCCCTTGATGACTTAGACGAGTTAAGAAACTGAAGAAGTAAAGAAATGTCGGCATTACAGACAGAATTATAACTATAATATTATGTAGAGACAGAAAACAGACACGCGGATTCACTTACAAACACAGAGGGTTTCTTTGCTGAAAGGGTATTTCTTATTTGAAGTTATCACATACTACATCAAATAATAAGATCTTAACATGGCTCTCTGTCTCCATCTTGTGGGATGAACAAAAAATGCAACTCAGGTTTAAAATAAACGAAGACCAATATTACTAAGCAATGCTATTCCATGACCCCTTCTGGCAGAAGACACGTTGTGGCCCATTTGCCAGAATGACTGTGTTCCAGCAGCAGAGGGTGTATTATGGAATAACAGAGGGTTTCTTTGTTGAAAGGGTATTTCTTATTTGAAGTTATCACATACTACAGCGCTTGCGCCATCTTTTCTACTCCTGCCACACCCCCTCCCACCTCCTGCTTCCCTCCGTGCCCGCGCCCCCCTCTCTTACCTTCTCTTCGGCTCCCGGCTTCAAATGAGGCAGCGGGGTCATGTAAGTGACGTTGCAGAGGCCTCACGCGATCCCCCGACATTCATTTAAATGCCTTGGGGGAAGAGCACGGGGCCCCTGCAACCGCCGGCGCCCCCCCTGAATAATCTCACATCCCTGTTTGCGCACCGCTGACATTCTACATCAAATAATAAGATCTTAACATAACTCTCTGTCTCCATCTTGTGGTATGAACAAAAAATGCCACTCCAGGTTTAAAATAAACTAAAGACCAATATAAATAAAAAAATAAACATTAGCCCTGCATATATAAGCAATACTATTCCATAAGGCTCCTCCTGGCAGAAGACACATTGTGGCCCATTAACCATAACGGCTGTCTTCCAGTGCCAGAAGGTGTATTATGGAATAACACTGCTTTGTAAATATGCAGGGTTAACGTGGACCGGGAACGTTCAGGTCCCAATCTGTTTCTGTGGAGAGGTGTGGTTAAAGCATGTGGAGCCTTGCTTGGTGCAGGAGGAGGCCCGCCCTAGCAGCTCTAATCCAGAAGTTAGGCTTCACCAAAAGTCAGGGCCCAATCTCTGAATGGGCTGTGTCTTGCACGGGGTTACAGCTCCGCTCCACACGTGGGGCCCGGGAAATTTGGGGGGGAAGTGAGAGAGAATAGGGTGGATAGGGTTGATGTGACATAGAGTGGGGAGGAGGGGGGAGTGAGAGAGAAGGTGGAGGGTCGTGGAAGTAAGAGAGAAGGTGGGGGGGGGGAAATAAGAGAGAAAGGGAACAGTGAGCGAGAGAGTGAGAGAGAGAAGGGGAAGAGTGAGAGAATGAGAAGGGGGAGTGAGAGAGAGAAGGTGGAACGAGACAGATAAAAGAGAGAGAGAGAGAGAATGGGGAGAGTGAAACACAATGGGGAGAGAGAGAGAAGGGTGTGTGTGTGGCTATATGTACTGATGTGGCTATAGATATACCCACATGCTCCCATGATGACAAAGCAGAATGGGGGCGGCAAAGCCTGAGTGAGCCCACACAGTTAGTCCATTCTAGCCATTAACTTCTTAACCAACTAGGCGCCAAACAAGACGGGGTAACACCTACATATTCACGTGAAGGGAAAACAAGGTGGTAAATATTGCCCTATTTTAAATATATTATGTTCTTTTGTTCTTCACATTCAATGCTGGTTTGTAAGCACTGAAAATATGATAAGATCCTTGTTGTGTGAAAATACAGATCCCGACACAGGTTTCTTTGCACTTCTAAGATTCTTAAGGCATTTTACAATACCAAGCTTCAGTGCTTAGAAGGAATAAAATTATTAGATTATGATAGAGAACAGTGTTTTGGTTATCTGTTTCTCATCTAAAGTACTCTGAGATATTATTCCTCCAGCTTTTTCTAACTACAAATTCATATCTTTTTCGTATAAAGACACATCTGTTATCTGAGAGTTCTCTACTCTTTTTAAATTACTTTGCTGGGGAATGCTGAATTCTCAACTTTAGTGTGGAGATGCACATGTAAGTGTGAGTTTTTTATTATATAGTAAGGTGCTGCAGTAGTTTAAAGCTGCAGTTCAGTATTTTTTTATTTTTTTTACTTCAATAGTTTCATGTGGGCAATCTCTTAATTACCTAAAGAACTGTATAGCTGCAGGTCAATTCGTTCTCCATGTATTGATCTGCGAAATTTGGTGACATCATTAGTGAAGGGATCTGTTTTTCTTCTGTTTCTGTCTCTCAGTGGAAGCTCATGAATAATCATGAGCACTCCTGCACTGACATGTGCTAGAGGGAGGGCAGGGCTGACAAAGGGGTGTGCCAGGGCTTGTGACAGGACATGAAGGGGCAGTGCCTTAGCAAATGGTTGTTAAAATAGAATACAAGAAAATTGGTCTTTCAAAGTTGTTTTTTTTAAATCAGAAAATGCTAAAAGTATTTTTTCTTACTACAGAACTGATTTATTAAAAAAAACACACATGCAGGATATTGACTGAACTGCAGCTTTAAGGACACAGACTGATATTACACTCTCTGTTCTGTGTTGTTTGTGTGTCTGTTTGTTCACTCCCACATATATCTGCTTGGGATGGTGAACCCATGCGCTGGAGGACTTCCCCTTTTCTTTAGAGATGGAGAGTGGGCTAAGGCAAAAAGCCCCCTAATAACATGAACTCACTATGCAAGGATAAGAATGAAGTATTCAATACTGAGGTTTTCAGCATAGAAAGGTAAAATACCTATGGAAAATCAGTGTTATTGTAGGACGTCCCCAACAATACGGGGTAAAACAGCTCAACCCCGTTATAACGCGATCCGTTACAACGTGGATCCGCTTATAGCGCGATGCAAGCGTGGCTCCCAATTTTCGGCAGCTATGTATTCTTCTGGGCCTTTCCTCTGTCAGTCCTGTTAGAACATGCAGTGGGAAGGTTCTGAGTATGTAGCAATATTCAGGGGCAGACCTAAGCAACATTTGAATGGGTTAATCCAAAGGGTGGATATGGGTTGGAACACCCCCTTATGTGTGTGAGCCAATTAGTATCCAGCTTTGAGTTGTAATGATTCAAAGCTAGAGGCACTCCCTGAGGATATTCAAATTGAGACATAGGGCCTCATGCAGTATGCGTTGATAAAGATTTTTTCGGCATTTTATAGCCAAAATTGGGTTTGAGATTCAGTAAGCGCCAATAAGTGCTTGATTTCGGCAGGTTTCGTAGCCGATAATTTTGTTATGGCCAGTCGGCTGCCGATAAGCCTGTTTTCGGCACTGATCGCCACTTTTTTAAATCGGCTGGATTCAAGTACCAAAATCAGCTTATCGGGGCTGATCGGCACTAGGAAATTGAGATGTTATGGCCAATTTCTCCCGCCAACTAAAGTTGGCAAGTTGGAGGGGAGAACGATCGCTAAGGCTGCCGGAACGGCACTTAGAAAAAAAAACTCTTTTGTACATCAATGGAGTCAATGGAGCGGGGACGTATAACATTATAGTACTGTTTACGTTTCATTGCTCACAATACAAAGGTGATTTGCATTACAGTGTGGGGGGCATTCCCTGCATTGTGTCACAGCTGACGTGTATTATTTGCATAACATTGTACTTGTAGATGTTTTCATCATTTGCGTGTCACATTACTCATCATGTGATGATGTGTCAAGGGAAAATCCTATACTTAACTCTTAAAGGAGAACCTCACATCATATCACACATTTTACTGAACTGAGCGACAATTATTTATATGATGTTACACATGTCACACATCTAACACATACACCGTATATTCATGTTGCTTTACATTACACAATGCTTGTAATGTGTAACGTATCTTTAAACATTCATGTACATCTTTCTTCTCATGTTTACCTGTACTTTTTGGGTCCTCCCTTTTTTCATGACGTCACTTATTGGACACTCAATCACATTGCATGTTTACATTGTAAACATTGCATTACAAGCACTTCAACCTAACTTCTACACACATCTACAGTAATTAATCATTGTGACACCTTTCAAACTGATTCGATAGCAACTATCCTCATTACATAAATGCATGCATACAGTATGCACACGACAATTCATTGTTGTCAACATGTGACAATAACATGGCTAATTACACATGTTGCAGCAAACATTTTACACGCCAATCTCAGGCTTTTTGTCTATTTACATGACTGACTGTTGCGTTCAGAAGTGTTACATGCATTGCACATTACACTAAGAATTTTCAAAAAATGTTTGTACAAAGCTTCACGTTACATCATTGGCAAATATCATGATTGCCTGCTCAATACACAGAACAAATAATTATTTCTTCAAATGGACACAGCTTGTCAGCAAAGTACTTTAATATGTTAATGTAACACCTTGCTTTTTACTATGTCACCTGACATCATCACATACCTATTTAAAGGACGCCCATTACCTGCTCATTCACAGCTACTCATTTCAAAATGTTGCGATTGTTTAGGAGACGGAGGAACATTCTTTTCCATGACATGCTTGCTGATCAAGAGAATGACATAGGGCAAGGGAGGGACAGAGCCAGGGACAGTGACAGGGACAGGCACGCGGATACGACAGGGACAGGGAGAGGGACAGGCCGAGGGAGAGGTAGAGGGACAGGAGATCAGAGGAGAAGACAGAGGAGACAAGTTGTGCCTCGTCCGCGTGTGTACAGGGAGAGAACCCTGTTAGATGGGATGAGTGAGGAGGAGATAGTAAGTCGCTAACGTTTGAGTTCAGCAGCAATCTTATCTCTTTATGAGGAGATAAGGGGAGATTTAGATTTTTTGACAGCCAGAGGTCGTGCAGTCCCTGGGCTTGTTAAAATGCTGTGCTCATTACATTATCTTGCTTCCGCGTCATTCCAGACAACTGTGGGCATAGTGGGCGGGGTCTCGCAATCTACATTCTCGCGGGCCTTTACCCAGTTTCTCTATGCACTCAATAGACGCGCTAGGAATTATATTCATTTTCCTACAGAGGCGACAGAGTGGCTGGAAGTCAGGACTGGCTTTTATAATATAGCAGGGATACCATGTGTGCTGGGTGCAATCGATTGCACACATGTTGCTTTGATTGCACCTAGTCAGAGTGAGCATGTTTACCGCAATTTTAAGCACTACCATTCACTCAATGTACAGGTGGTATGTGATGCCACGATGAGGATAATGCATGTGGTACCCAAATTCCCTGGTTCCAGTCACGATTCCTCTATCCTGAGGAACTCTTCAGTCTTCCATGCGTTCGAAGAGGGACATTTTGAACATGGTTGACTGCTGGGTGAGTACAGATTTAGATGTTCTAACACAAAACACATTTTTCTTTAGGAATGTTGTCATTGTAGAATCTTATCACTAATGTAAGCTTATGTGTGCTCCATTCATTATAGGTGACTCAGGATACGGAATTAGGCCGTGGCTATTGACTCCGGTGCTAAACCCTCAAACTGAAGCAGAGGAGAGGTACAATGCAGCCCATATCTCTACAAGATCTGTTATAGAGAGGACATTTGGCCTACTCAAGACCAGATTTGGTGTCTGGACAGAACTGGTGGGGCTCTTCTATACAAGCCTCAAAAAGTGTCTGATATTATCCTTGCCTGTTGCATTTTGCACAATGTTGCACTCAGACACAATGTACAATCAGACATAGCTGAGCCTTTGGTAGACGAGCATCCCACCCATGTAGCTGCTGAAAATGAACAAACAGCCAGTGGTGGCCAGACACGCCAGAATCTCATCAATTCCTTTTTTTCTTGTAAGTAAAAACATATATGTTCCTAGTACTACTTTTATAGATTAATTATGTTATATTAACAATAATGTTTCTTTATATAACCTTCTGTGAGGACACAGATGAGTATGGGTTGCACACCTTTCTTTTCTCTGCTGTGTGCACAAAGGATGTGGCACCGGTATGTTATTGTTGCACAGGTTATATAATCCCTCTTCAATTGTACATTAGTTGTGTGTATGTGAATACAACTGGGGTAACAAAGCAGTAATATTTTAGCATTGTGTTGTTCCTTATGCAAACACAATACACATAGTATGGCCATAGTCATTCATTCTTGCAGTATGTTACATACAATGTTATTGTTGCAGTGTAACATGTACATCCATATGATGTGTACACCAGGCTGCTTTACATTTTGAATGTGATTAAATATACATGGTGTTGCACATTTAACACCAAATACACACTTTGCTGTTTTGCTTACGGTACTGAAGATGGCATGTCAATGTTTGCAATTTATATATTGTTCCATTGCATTATAGGTATATCTCCAGTATGACTGATCATGGTATGTATATTTGCTGACATCTGTCATAAGATGTGCCTACCTCAATATTCGTATAATTATTTGAACTAAAAACCCAACATATTGGTTCAATGAAAAATGTTACATATATGTACTTTCTGTATCATGTACATGCATTTAGCTACTATTGAGGTTTCATGTGCATTGTATTATAAAATGATTACTCCCATTTCATCACATTTAATGTATGTTCCCTTATAAATTCCATTAATGTAATATAGAGGTGTTTGGAGAGAAGGGGATAACTGTACTTATTTGTTTACTTACAGGAGCTCATTAATCACGGATGCAATTGACTGATCATAACACTCCATGCATGAATGCCTGTAATCACAACAATGCGTGGTACATCTTATATTTAGCAATGTAGGTGATTATTAATGCTACAAATTATTTGTCAACATTAATTAAAATTTGTCACATGTGTATGTATAAGTCACACGTGTGTTGATTTACCTACATGTAACAAGTGTCAAAGTGTAAACAAAACCACAATTGTGTCAAAAATGTTACTGTAATTTTGCATTTCTAATTTCCCACAATGACAATGTTGGTAATATATTTGGAATGTCATTGACGTCACTTCATCATTATCATGATGATAATTATCAAGTATTCTCAAAATATAAACGTCAATCACGTGCACATAAGCATAGGCACACTTTTTAAGACAACTGTTTGTGTCTGTATCAATTTGTGTATGATCCATGTATAACACCGACAAATGATAACAGCAGGTTTATTATGGTAGCTTATATCATCATATTGACTGTAGTATGTATGTGTTGAACGTTTAATAAACACAGTAAACTATAGTTAGTTTGGTACATGAAATATACACATAAACCTACTTCATTACATGATGTTGATGTAATATTCAGAACATCATGCATTGTAGGGGACCACAACATCTTGCCAATAACATTATTTGCTACAGGCACTGAGAGTTTGAAGCAGGGGAGTCTGGTTCAATTCCCGGTGTCGGCTCCTTGTGACCTTGGGCAAGTCATTTTATCTCCCTGTGCCTCAGGCGGCAAAAAAAAATTGTAAGCTCCACGGGCCAGGGACCTCAGCCTGAAAAATGTGTCTGTAAAGCGCTGCGTACAACTAGCAGCGCTATACAAGAACATGCTCATATTATTATAATTATTATTATTGTTACATCGTTTCGACAGTCATACGTTCCATTACACAATAGAATACACAAATGTGTTAGCAGAGTGGGAATGGTTGTTATATATAAAACACACCATGGCATAAAATGTTAGTAGTAATTAAAGAACACTCAAGAAAATTTCTAGCTGCACTCTTTTGCAACATCATTATGTTAATTAAGTGCTTATGCAATATAGGCATAAGGGTATCACATTTTTAATTGTTTGTTAATAAGCGCTGCAAGCAATATAAAATTAGTTCCATATGTTGTATAGTAGTCGGTGGCTCCTCCTCACAATCATCTCATATAAAGGTAGACTCTTCTGAAATCATACATTGATCCGATTGTATCTTCCCCGACATCTCTGAAATACAGCAAACACATGATGGTCAAAGATGGCACCTTACTATATATGTATCCGTGACAACGCGTTACACAGCTCTATATGATTGTGTAGATACACACGTCAGTCACTTATATGTTAGAACTACAAGTGTACATCATTACTGTATGTAATTGTTAATTAAATTAGTAGCAGGCATAACTATGTATATGAAGTTAACGTTGCCTGTATACTGAAAAATGTGCGCGCACATCTTAGTGTGCGCACGCACTTCACGCTTGGGTCGACTAACTGTTAGCGCATGCGCAAAGCAATGCGTATGTTGTGCATTCAATACATGTTGAAAATAGCATTAACCATTAAATATTTATTTCAAATACAATGAAGGCGAAATTACATTCGTTCTAAACGAGTACATCTGTATTCTTTTTAAACAGACGTGTGTGGACAGAAAGCACGGCCGATAACACAATGCGCAAATGCAATACGTGTGACGTCATTTTAAGCCAGCGTGAAGCGCACGCAAACACTCCTCCCACTTAATTAACATTCGGCTAACGCCCAGTGTACGCCCACAAACACTGAGGCGCACGCATGACACAGTGCAGTTACCGTAACTATAACAAAACAACACAGCCAATAGGCTTTGACGCGCGCATGTCGCTTGGGGGCGGGACTTACATCCGTAATCCTTTATAAGGACGCCTTGACACATGACAAGGGTCCCACGTCATACGTGGTCGACCCGGTTTGTTTTTTGGAGATGTTGCATGATAACAAAACAGGTGTGTGTTACAGTTATGGTAACATGTTTATAATATGTTTAAAGGGATAGGAAAGTACGTATATTTATTCCGTGAGCAATGTGTACTACTCTTTCAGGTTCTACTATATTGTAATAGGAAACAATGTGTTTGTGATCGCTACATGTTATGCAGTCTGCAATGTTACGCTGTATCCACGCATTTAAAGTCAAAATGGTGGTTAGAAAAAAAAAAACTTTTAACACTGAGTCAACGCATAACGATTGTTATATTTACCATTCTTGTAGAAGTAACACTTCGTCTGCCTGCAACTGGTCGCTCCAGAAAACCAAGGCATTTGCATCCACGGTTGACCCAAACGCTGAATCCTGTATGACACACATCTCCTCCATGAAGCGCTCATAGGAATCGCCACTGCTTTCTTCAAACAATTGGTCCGGAGGTAGGTTCATTTCTTCGGGTACCCATTCGAATGCGTTTGCAGCAGAAAGGCTTGGTACCAAATCATAGTAGTTATGTTCTTGTAGAATGTGTCTTTCAGCAATGGAGGGTGCAGATATTGCAGCAGGGATCGATTCACACGGAACAGTAGTAGCGGATCCATTGCTATTGGCATTAGGAATAAATATGCCATTTAGCACAATATGTGTGCCGTCTTCCACGGTGAATTGTTTTTCCTTAGAAATCTTCCAAAAACCATACCTTTCTTGTAGCTTATCCTGCACACGTTCAAAACAGTCATTAGTTGATAAAGTGAATCTTACTGAGGATTTAAATTTTCGCGCACGCCCAGGTTCTTGGTAATAAGGATACTTTGCTCTAATCAAATCATAGATTTGTCCCACGTTGGCTTTCTGGTCCGCACTTGACACTATCGCTTCTGCAATCTTCAGTTTGTACCCCTTGTGTGGATGCATATTTGTACATAAATCATCAGCCATTGCAGATTATCAGAAATGATGTGTGCAGTTCTATGTTCTTTGCTCATAATAATGAAATGGTTCAAATGCTAACTATTTTGTGTCTTTCCTTTTCAAGGTCACACAATGTTTCAACTTGTACTCCTTGTTTCAAGCACCAATTGGAGGTCTAGAAATAATTGGTTTCACATTTGTGGTTTCTGATAGCCATTTGACTGACCAACATGTAGCAACTTTAATCTACTTTCTCAAAACATTTCTTGACTTTTAATTAAGAAACATTGTGGGTTGAGGAAAAAAAACATTGTCCACTTTATGAAAATAGTGCTTACACAGCCATATAATTAAATACACACACACCTGCAAAAGAAATTTTTTTTTCCATAAATTTCTGTGTCTATTTGAAAGTCTGGTTAACTCCCTGTCTGCATCAGAGTTTAAGTACGTGTGTATATGTAGATATATATATCTCTCTCATAAATATATAGATCTATATATATATAGATATATATATAATGTCTGTAAAACCAAACTTTTAATGTGTGTGTATATTACAATATTTAAGGGTTTATGTAAAGAGGGATTTTTATATTGGTGTGATTTATTTAAAGGTTTAAATAATAGAGCCTTAAAATGTTTTATGGCCTATTGCATTGACCCGTCTGGTAAATGTGATTTACCAACAAACAAGGTTTTTTTTTTTAATTTAGAAGGCCTGTAGTGTTACAACCAATAATATCTCTGTAATGCAGGTGTACACAGAACATATTGATGGCAGTAAGTAGGTCTTGTATGAAACCTATTTAAATGGTGATAAACATGAGTGAATTAAGTAATAAACATTTGTTTTAGGCCAATATTGTTATAGGCTCACAGTTAGTATAGTTCACAAACATTAGGCCTGTATTATTAAAATACTGTGTTTTCACAAGGAAGCATGAAGTGTATGTTTTCTGAAAATACATCTATACCAGTTTAGATAGTACAAATCATATATATATATATATATATACACACACACACACACTGTGTGTGTACATATATCCATACATACTACATATATATTAGTATACATTCACAGATATGTTCTTGAAACAAGAACACATAAATGATTAAAGGACAACATTACAATGTGCAAGCAAGGTGAAGGTAAGTAATATTTTACACTTAATCCTGCTGTACACGGACAAGAAAGATGTTTGCAGTTAAATAGATGTGTGTTTTTAATTGCATGTGAATAATATTAACATGCAATGATTACATCAAGTAACACACCCAAATACAATGTTTTGCAGGTAAGTCAATGGCAGCTTCTCTAAACATAGCAACTGGCTCCTGGTGGACCATTACTGAACAGATGATTAATACATCAATATTAATAACACTATTCATTAATGAGGACTGTTAACATTTCCAAAACTTCACGTGTACAAGAACATACTTGAAAGTTTGGAAACAACAGGTCTTCAGCATTCATACAATATTCATTAGATAATCTGAAGTCAACAAAACAAGGCCAAAGACATATTTAGTGAATTATAACATTTTTTTTTTTTTCCTTTTGAGAGCGAGTAACAGGCCTGCTTGTTGTCTCTTGGATTTTCCTTTTTCGTTTAGCACCAACTTTAGGCACAACAGAGCCACTTTGAGTGGCCTCTGGCACTTCACGGGCAGGGCTTGTGGCCTCTGGCACTTCACGGGCAGGGCTTGTGGCCAGTGACTGTTCACGGACAGGGCTTGTGGGCAGTGACTCACCGACAGGGCTTGTGGGCAGTGACTCACTGACAGGGCTTGTGGCCAGTGACTGTTCACGGACAGGGCTTGTGGCCAGTGACTGTTCACGAACAGGGCTTCTGGGCAGTGACTCACCGACAGGGCTTGTGGGTAGTGACACATGTGAGCAAGTTGGTACACCGTGCACAACACATGGTTGGTCCGTTTCATGTTTCCTGGTCAGTAGTAATTGCTTGTGGTTTTTTGTTTTTGTTGCCTCCTTTGTAGGTGTCAGCTCCTGATTTTCTACAGATGGCAGCGGTAGGATGTCGTCAGGAACCTGCACAGAAATGTCTGCTACTTGACCGGTAACATTCCGACCTGGGGAATGAACATCAGATGCATGTGGTGAAAAATTACCAGCATGTAAAGATCCTGCCTGTGAGGTGTTGAAGTTGAAATTTGGTACAGTAGTCATTCTCAAGTAATTAGCTTGGGTTTGCTGCACAACCATTGCTTCTAATGACGTGTTTATTTTTTGCATTTGTTTAGGCACTTCAATGAAGACTCTGTGGAGATGTGCCAATTGTGATATCGTTTGTTCCTGCAGTGAAATCATCCTTTCGAGCACTGTCACCAGATCAGAATGGCGACGATTTTCAGCTTCCACAATTTTTCCCTCTGAAGCTACTATTGCATCGTATGTGTTACTTGATGGACGAATTGGCTGTGTAACTGTTTCTATGGGAACCTCTTCATGGTCACTTGGTTGCTTTTCTGTGTCTATGGTGGCATCATCATCATCATCATCTTCATCATCATCATCATCTTCATCATCATGTTCTAAAAATAAATGTACACATTATGAAATGGCATGTTAATCTCTGCTGTTTTACTATGTAATTATACTGTGTCATAAGTAACAACAAACATGTTTCCATACGTTTTATAACGTCCCATTAAAAACTACCTTGACTTACGAATAATGTTTGGACTCAGTATGAAATAAGAATGAATGAAAAGTTGTTCTAAACTCACACCTCCTACATGATACTTAACATCACAAACACAATACATGTTGTCTTAAACTTAATTTTCACTCACACTAAGTAATCCTATTTAAATAACATGTGCACAACAAATAATGAACATTACAACATAACATATAGAAGTGCACATATTATATGGCCACCACCTCATACACCCACCTTCTAGGTGTGTTGAGCTGCATGACCCAGGTGAAGACACTTGTTCCGTCTCAGGTGACACATGTCCTCCAGGGGCAACTATATACTGTATAACAATAACATCAGTTGTACATTTACATGTGTAAATATTGAACAAACAGTTATTGTATGTTCTGTATTTATGAGTAACTAACAGCATCAGTTCCTTAACCGAAAATGTGTGTGAGAAAGTGAACATAAATAGTTGTAATAACAATGTACATGCCTGTGTACTTAGAACTTTTGAGTTCCCTAACATACAACATACTATGTTTCTGCAGTAATGCGTTAGGATAAATTGATTACATTTGTAGATTAAAATCATATGTTGTGTTGTCATATCAGTATCATAATGTACATAAGTATCATGAGATGAACATTCACAATGGTTATCATGAAGGTGGTCATATAGCAAAAAGATTCGTTTTTGGTAGAGGATATGTGTGGTACATTAATAGAAACTGTGGCACACCTGAATGTGGCTGTCACTCAACAACACAACACATGCAGTGTGTGATAATGTGTTGTTGATATCAGTTGAACTATAGATATGAGTGAACGAATGTGTGACGTACGGTTTGATAAGTAATGACTTGTTGGGGGATTTAGTACCTAGAGTTAAGCTTTCAAATGAGTGTGATTACCTTCAGTTTTGCTAGTCAGGTTGTAAGAACGGTATTCCCTTCCCCAAAAACCCTAATCAGGCAGACCTTACAATTACTTCAAACAGGTGAAAATGGTGTGAACTAAGTTGACCGTAAGATGACCCTGTAATTTGGGTGTGTGCTGAACCCCACCCCCTCTGTTGACGTGTATGCTGTGATGACATATTCATTGCAGCTGCTTTAACACAATGGTAGAGGAGCAAAATAGTCGTCTGAAGTGTGCAAGTTATGAACACAATGACATAACATATGCTACGTGTGCCTCATTATGCTGTCTGTATATGACCTAAAGCAAAAATGGACCTTTTAATAAACAACTAGACATTTGTTTGTGCAAGTGATGTTTGTAGGCCGTTGCATGCAATATATTCGATGCATGATTAGAATAGCCAGTAATGTCGTGTTTGTATGAGTTAAATAAATAATATACACATTAATATTATACATATTTATGTTCTGTAACAGTAGCTAGTAATAATTTCTCATTAGCATGTGTTACACATGTGTGCTACCCTGTTGTTCCCCATCTTCGCCCACCATAAATTGCTTCCACTGCAGCAAAGCATTGTGGGAATTCACATGCAAATGAGCACGCAATGCAACGTGGTATATTAGTTACTGCTTTTAGTAGGACTACAACATATATATCTAATTTGACACATATATATATATATATATATAGAGAGAGAGAGAGAGAGAGAGAGAGAGAGAGAGAGAGAGAGAGAGAGAGAGAGAGAGAGAGAGAGAGAGAGAGAGAAACAGACATATACATATATAGATGTAGGTATGCTTATAGCGGAAATGTTTAAAATAACTGTAAGCAACGACACGCCTAGTACAGTAATATTTCTCACCTGGTGGAAATTGTGAGGGATAAATTCCGATGTCCCTGTCACCGGGCAAATCCTCCACGACAATGGGAAGTAATTTTCCCCGAAGCAGCTCCTCCAATGGAGTTAATATCAGACGCTGTGGTGGTGGGCCACCTCCAGTGCCAGTAGCATGCACGCGTTGGTCTTGTATTTTCTTTTTTAATTTTGCCCTAATATCGTCTAATCTCTTGCGACAATTCTCCTTGACCCTGACACGATTCCCACACGCATTGACACCAATTACTATTGTGTCCCACATTTCTTTTTTGCTTGATGAACTTGTCCGCGCTTGAAAAACATACAAAATATATGACGTTAATTCATAATAATACAACCACCAGTTTCCTACACTGCTAGCTGTTCCAAGAGAAAGCAAACATGCTGTTTTAGGTGTAATACAGTATGTGAAGCACATGAGCATTCACTAGTAAACCTATACATGTAAGCAAGGTTGCATTAATATTGTATGCAGTTATCGCAAATTGTACGCCTGAGTTTTGTTGTCCTTGTAACGCATGATAAAAAGATGTGTTTCCACACTAATTAACATAGAAAGATATTCTGTACCCATATTTCCATATTAACAAAACTCACATGACCTAGGATCACATGTATTTGAAAAATAAATGGAAAGGTACACTTACCTAGTAAATGTCCATAGAGACTGTCATAGTGCTCCAGAATCCCAGTGACAAGAGCCCTATTTTCTTGGTCATTGAAGTGAGGATTACGTGGCTTCTCCAAACGTTTCTTCCGAGCACGTTTAGGCTCAGAGCTTGCCTGCTGCTGACTGGACTCTCCTTCTTCCAATGGAAGAGACTCCAAAAGCTGGCCACCAGCAAGCACGCCACCACCAGACACCCCATCAGCAACTGAGCCACCAGCAGCACTCCCACTCCCAGCAACAGCACTCCCACTCCCAGCAACAGCACTCACACTCCCAGCAACAGCACTCACACTCCCAGCAACAGCACTCACACTCCCAGCAACAGCACTTCCACTCCCAGCAACAGCACTCCCACTCCCAGCAACAGCACTCGCACTCCTAGCAACAGCACTCCCCTGAACAGTACGTTCACTCTGACGCGTACTCGAACGAGTAGCACTACCACTCCCACCAGCATCACTCTTCCCACGCTTTGCGGGCATACTTACAGCACTCACAAAAAACAGAAAACAAATGTACAGCCAATCACACGAAACACTTCTACATAGAAAACAAGACAAAGATGTAAACAAAACAACAAAGGACAAAGCTCTCACAATACACAACAAGTCTCTCAGTCAATATGCAAATATTAAATCGCCCAGCTCTGTGCGTCTCTCTCTCTCTCACTCCCAACAACACAGAGAATGATTAACAGTACACGTTGCCTTTAAATATGGCGCGCTATCCAATACATGCTTGCTTCGCCTGATTCAGCAAGATTTTTGATTGGCCAACCTAACAGCACCCCGCCACACACGCCGATACACCTGTGTGTGATCGGTAAATCATCGTGAGAGTGGGCGGATTTGTTTTCGGTTTCATTTTGAAGACATTCGGCACTTACTGCATACGGAGACGGAAAATCGCCAATAACATGACTAATCGGTAAGCTTGCCGATTTCACATATTCGTCGCTTACTGCATGAGGCCCATATTCCCAAATTCAGTTAGTGATCAGTTAGTCTAGAGAAAGACCTGAGAGAGATAAGAAGCCAAGAAGAGGTCTCCCCCTCTTGCCCCACCTGGGTAAGGGTGGGGGAATTCAAGCTGCCATGAGCAGAGAGGCAGAGATTACACCATGCCTGTGATATCATGCTGTATGCTGTCTGCACAACCATGCTGAAAAAGATCCACAGAAAAGAAACTGCTGTGTGTCCCTGTTCCTGTGTATGGAGAATGGAGTGTCAGTGGGGGTCTCTCCCCTGGAGAACCCCAGGCGATCCCTGCTGGTTGGAGGCACTGTGCACCCTGAGAGAACACGGTAACCTGTCCCACACCACACCTCCTGTCCCTGTCCTGGGTTCTCCCCACAACAACGCGGAGCACTCAGCCCCTCCTGTTTACCAGCAGGTCACAGCACCCAGACCACTCAGAGTGACCAGAAGGAGTGTACCCCCCAATCTCATGTCGGGTGGGGTACCATAGAAGGGTTACAATTATAACTTGATGGATTCTGGTATCTGTTTCATAATAATATGAAAGGCTGTCCAGTAGGAGACATTCACGATAAGTGAATCCCTACAGTAAGAAACCGAGAGTTGTCAGTGTACCTCCAAGGGAGGAGAGGTGGTAGTAATGTATCAAAGAGATTATGTAAAAGAAGCTGAGAGGATTCTCAGAGACACTGAGACATATTTGAAAATCACTAGGGATCCAGCAAATGAGTTCCTCATAGAACTGAAGAGTCTGTTAATGGGGGCAAAGATAGTGAAGTCCTCAATGATAAAGAATTCCACTACCTGTTGAATGAAAGACCGTGGTTGCCAGTGTTCTACTTCCTCCCGAAGATCCACAAGAGCCTTACAAATCCCCCGGGTAGACCAATCACATCCGGGATAGACTCTTTAACGTCTAGCCTGTCCCAATATATTGACATATACCTCCAAAAATTTGTTAAAAATCTGAGGTCTAGCTGAGGGATACGGCAGACGTATTAAGATTGTTAGAGGATTTTAATTGGGAGGAAGGAATGACACTGGCAACCTGTGATGTCACATCGTTCTATACATCTATAGGGCACAATCAAGGATGTGAGGCGATCCAACAAGTATTATGTAGAGACGTGGAACTACCAACATTATAGACTGATTTTCTAGTAGACAGTGTACGGTTCATACTTAATCACAACTACTTCTGGTTTAATGGAAGTTTATGTCCAAAAATGTAGGACAGCCATGGCCACCAAGTTCTCGCAGAGTTACGCCAACCTATTCATGGGGGCATGGGAGGACCAGGCTATCGTGTCATACCCAGGACTCGGTGTGAGCTTGGTGCAATGGTAAAGATTTATTTATGATGTTATATTTGTATGGAGAGGGAATGAGGAAGTCTAGAAGACTTCCTTATTCATATTATATATATTAATAATAATGACCTGAATCTTAAGTTCACATGCCAGTATAGCCAGAAAGAAGTTGATTTTTTAGATTTAACTATCTACATTCAAGACAATAAGATAAAAACTAAAACATTATTTAAGCCAGTGGACAGTAATAACATTATCTTACAAAAAAGCTGCCACCACCCGAAGTGGGTTGATAATGTCCCATACGGACAATTCAGAATAATTAAAAGGAATTGTACTGAAAAAAGCGAAGAACAGTCCAAAATCCTGTAAAATAGATTTTTAGAAAGGGATTATCAGTCCATCAAGGTGGAAGAAGCACTGGATAAAGTGCGGAAGGTCTAATTAGAAAAGATCTAATCAAAATAAAAGAGAAAAATGTGTCACCTGAAGCAAGAAACAACTTTGTTATGGCTTTCATGACCAATTACTGTATAACAGGGATGCAGATAAAATTAGAGGCATCATTAATCCACATTGGCATATAGTCAAAAATGAAACCATACTAAAAGATGTAGCCCCAGATAATCCAAACGTGATCTTCCGGAAAGCCAACAATCTTAAGAGAAGATTGGCACCCAGTGCGTTTCCAGCTATCAAGGAACAACACAATAGTTGGCTGGCTCAGGTTAAAAGATTCCTTGGCTGTGTTATTTGTAAGGCATGGAAATTTAGGGCAGAGGATAAGTTTAACTTTACATCGTGGGTCACAAAAAAGAGCTATAAGATTGAGAAGTATATCAACTGTAACTCAGACCATGTTGTGTACCCCCTGGAGTGCCCATGTGGCCTCCAAGACGTGGGAAAGAATACAAGGCCCATAAAAATAAGGATTCTTGAACACCTGGGCAATTTAAAGCTGTAAGGAATCGGGGGCCACATCCCATGCGGCGTGACCCCTCCTTACCCACTACCAGTACTGCAACAGCTTCTGCCCCTGCCCCCCGTCGCTACCCATGCTGCTGCCCAGCGCATACCTTGAACTCCGCCGTGGCTGCCATCTTGGATTCTGGTGCTGGTGTTACAGAGCGCGCGCTTCCTTCAAGGATTTATAGCGCGCCCATTATGTCTGTCTCCGCCCCCCACATAGCGTGGGAGTCTTCACCATGTCTCCAGCACTCTCAGCTGTGCTCTACTACTTCCTGGTCTCTCAGCCACTCACGAGCAGCTCCTCGACACCCAACCCCCCCCCCCCACCATGCCCCTCGGCCAGATTGGTCACTGCCGCTTTAAATATCCTGCTTTGCTTTCACTTCCTTGCTCTGCATAGCTCCTTGCTACTTGTGTTGCCTGGAACCTGTGTCATGCTCTCTTTGTGTTTATTCCCTACAGCTATTGCCCCGGCTCATCTGAATACCCCCTCTGGCTCCTGAACTCGGCTTTCCTACTGACTACTCTAAACTCTAAGACCCTCAGACTCTGCTACGAATTTTGACTACGGAACTTTCTATATCCTCGGACTCTGCAAGTACTTGACCATTCTTTATCTACATCCAGGCCTGGCCACGCTACTACGCCACATCCCGGACACGCCCCCACTGCTGTCGGTACCGTATACACTACATCCCACCTCAGTACAGGGGACTGGTCTGGTCTGCGTCTGCACAGCGTGAGAAAGGTAAAGAGCCACAACGTTGCCAAACATTTCCTGATGTGCCACCAATCGGACCCTAAAGGCCTAAAATTTACGGCCATAAAACATGTGGTGCCCCATTGGCAAAGTGGCGGTAGGGATAGTGAACTAACAAAATATTAATAATTGTTCCAGTACTCACTGACTTCTAAGACAAATCTCAAAACAGGATAAATGCCAAATGAAACAATATTTAATGCAAGCACAAGGTGAACATATACATGGAGAAATGCAACATAGGCAAGAAAATATAGCACAAATAAAAAGTTTAAAACCATAGGTAGCATAGGAACATGACACCGGAGCAGGGAATGGGAAGATAAGGGTAGGTGGGGAAAAAAAGGGGGGGAAAGGGATAAGTAAGGGGGGCAATGTTTCAGGGGGAAACACTCTTCCTCAGGCCCGTTCCCTCATGTCCCAAAAGAACATAAGGTACTTCCCTTAACCCTGTACCCCCAATATAATGAGCAGAGCCCATAGAACAAAGAACAACTGCTGTACATATGAGCAGCCCCATTCAGCAGGAGAAGAGAGTGACAGGCATTACGGTTGTTGCCCGAAGATTTGTGGTTTGATTTTGAACTATATTGATCATTAGCTTATGTTCTTCTGCTATTGCTGGATCATATTTCCTTAGCATTTATTGATCATATGGACAACAGTTGTTCTTTGTCCGCAAAACATTAGGGATCCCCCAGCTCAGGACCCTCTTTCCTAATGGGTAAAATGTAGATTTTGAGCTGGGGGCCTTCCTATCGTAGATGCTCTAGATATTAGGTTTTTACCCTTCTTCCTTTTCCCCTACTTAATTAAATATTTGCGATCACAAATCCTCAACCATAAAAAAAATCATTACAATTAGTAATTATTACATGAAAAGGTGATAAACATGAAATATATTTAAATGTACAGTACTTGGTAAGTCTAAATATAACATTCTCTGCATATTCATCAGTACAGCAATATCTTTTATCTTCTTGAACAACATTCTCATTGTGTGATGCACACATTGTAGGGGGGGAAACATGATTTAGAGAAGGACAAATGTATTAAACACTTACATACCATTCTCACGTGAACTTGTGTTAATTCAGTCGAAAATGTGCATTCCAATTTAGAGAGCAGGATCCTGTGATTAGATACACACAATGAAATGTGACACACATCACGAGATGCGTATAGATTATCTTCTACGTAAATGAAAATCTTACATGCGAAATAATTTTCTATTAAAATCCGGCGGGTCTCCACCCCACTGGCTGTATGCTCTCTAACCCCTGCAGGAGGCACGGGAGGATCCTCCTCTAGATCCTCCTGAATGTTGCCTTGAAGATTGCTCTACGTCTCAATGTTGTGCAGAATGCAACAAGAAATCACTATGTCAGCAACCTTATGTGGCAAAAACTGTATGGCCCCACCAGATCTGTCAAGACATCTGAAGCGACTTTTCAACAGTCCAAATGTCCTCTCAATCACAGAGCGGGTGGAGACGTGGGCCGCATTATAACGTTCTTCTGCAGGGGTTTGAGTATTACCCAGTGGGGGCAGGAACCAGGGCCGGCTTCCATACCCCGAGTCGCCTATAAGACAGTTAAAACACAAATGTTGATAAAATATGTCATAAATATTCAAAACATTGCCTATTGACTTGACCTAGTATCAGAAAGTGATTGAAGAATGTTCCACACATGACATTAAATACAATATTCATAATTTTATAGCTTTGACATAGTGTCACGAGGACATCCCTTGAACATTCTAAACATGACACATCTGATGGCTATAGTATAAATACTACAATATGTAAGCAATTACTGTTTTGACCACTAAGTCCTTATTCATGTGTGATTAATAATTGATGAAAATTTAAAGCTGCCTAACATGGATTATATTTTTTGTATTTAAAAAAATCCATATAAAATGTTTCAAATGATTTGTTGTTACATTATATATTATCAGAACAGAATTAAATATTAACCTGTACATGAACTTTAGATATACTGCACCGACACACTTTATTCGAGCAAATACCCAGTATGTACCTGGCAGATACCTGGAATGCGCCGCTCCTCACCTCTGACAAGCCCCGTTGCGTTTGCCTTCCCAGCCTGGGTTCATGCCTGGCTGACGGGCGGCTGATCTGTTAAATGATAATGATTAGGATTTAATAGGCTGCAATGCTTCGCGTGTCTACCAGATGGCATAAATTCATGAATTGTAATGCAGTATATATATATATATATATACTGTGCAGTATTGCAGCCAGCGGGAATAAAATGCTTCAATCCCTGCTTGGAAAATACCTCAATGCACTCGGGCAGAAAACAGTCACAAACCTCAATACACCCGGGTATACCCGAATTCGTGGGACTAGCCAAGCTCAAATAAAGTGTGTCGCCAGTGTAAGTGCAGTTAGTATTACATTGACTGACCCAATAGCCAAACGTCCTCGAATTTCCCCACTTCAAATGCACAGAAGACTAAAGAGTTCTGCAGGATATGGGAATCGTGGCAGGCACCTGGGAATAGGGCTGCCACACTCAGAATTTTCATATTTGTGTCACATACAATTTGCATATTCAGCGAGTGGTAATGTTTCCTGTTACGGAAACTCCTCTCAATTGCACGTAGCGGGGTCAACGCAGCATGTGTGTAATCTATAGCACCCATCACATTGGGTTGCCCTGCTACATTATAAAATGCAGTCTTCAGTGCCTGCCACTCTGTCTGCTCACTAGGAAAATGTATATAATCCCTAGCGCGTCTTTTCAGTGCACATAGAAACTGGCTAAGAACCCTCGAAAATGTTGTCTGCGAGACCCCGCCTACTGTGCCCACAGTTGTCTGAAAAGACGCAAAAGCAAGAAAATGTAATGAGCTCAGCAGTTTAACAAGGCCAAGCACTGCATGACTCCTGTCTGTTGTTGGCTCTAAATCTTCTCTTAACTCTTAAAGAGTTTCAAGATTGTCGCTGAGCTCAAGTGATAGCGGCTGATCACCTCGGCCTCACTTAACCCCTCTAGGGAGCATCTTGTTCTGAAGTTACATGGCATCAATGTACTCCTTACTTGTAATTGCCTCTCCCTCCTCTCCCTCCTCTCCCTCCTCTCCCTCCTCTCCCTCCTCTCCCTCCTCTTCCTCCTCTCCCTCCTTTGCATAAGAAACTCTCTCCTCCTCCTCAATATGAACTCCATCACCGCATAATTGCCTATGACCTCCATTTCACTCGCCAAGGTAAGTGTTTCCATGTACAGGCAGTCCTCGGTTATCCAACGGAATCCATTCTGGAAGTAGCGTTGGATAGTGAAACTGTTGTAAAGCGAGTCCCATGTTAATCAGTGGCGGTGAGCATTGGATAACGCATTCTGGCGTTGGATAACGCATTCCGGCATTGAAAAACAGCCCATAGGGTTGCGTTGTATATGCGATTCGTTGTAAAGTGAAACGTTGGATAGCGAGGACTACCTGTATCCTTTAAATAGGCAGACAAATCAACCACATTAGTGTTAACGAGATCACATGGGTGGTATAGTATCTATAACATGTGTATTGTATTAATCCAAGCAGTCATTATAGTTTGAATGAGATGTCTTGCACACATAATATAGAATGATGTAATCAGAAAAGTAACACCATTCATTAATACACAGTGAAAGCGATGATGCCAGCCAATACTACTAATTGTTGTTAAAAATCACACCATCATGGCATTTGGATGCAACATGTTCAGCCATGAAGGTGTTAAATCACAAGAAGAATTTTTTTTTTCTAGAGAGATGTGGCAGAAGCCTTGATTGTTGTCAGGTTGTTTTATGATCACGGGAGTATTGCCCTTTATATTAACCCCCTCCTAACGTTTGTGGTTAGACTAGAAGTTATGAAGATGGATGTCATGCAATTGTACTTAATTGTGATTCAATAACGGGTTCTCCTTCGATCAAATTAATGTGAATGAACTCCATGTACCCCGGGGGGACACAGAAAAATTCACGACAACACACGGTGACCTCCAGACACCCGCGAGGGCCATCTGAGGGCCCCCAGAAACTCGCGGGCACCTCCTTTCTTGCTTTAGCAGGAAAATCTGACAAGCAATTTCTTCATGCCTTTTAAACTCTGCTCAATCAGTAGTTCATTTGAAGCAGCTCAAGCAGGAAATTTGATACCAGTGTGTAGTTTCCATTCCTTTTCCTACTGTAACTCCTTCACTCCCTCACAGATAGTAATATATTATATAATGTCACTTGATTTTGTTGGGACCTATTAGCAACGTAAGTGTATTATTTAAATAAAAATTAAGATATAAATAAAAGTTATTTCTTTTCAAAGACCTTTTTGGACTCATTATTTTGTCAACTTTATGTATGCATAGATGATTGAACTATTTAAATTAAAGGGCTGAAGGTGAATCCCTCATTTAACTCAAAATAACTTCCTGTTTTAATTTGTAGATCCACTGGGCTTCCTTCTGCAATAGCTTTCTAGTGTAATCTCCTATTCTGACTGAATGTTGAACAAATTCAATGCCACAGAAATTTATACAGCTGCTGTCTCAATCATGACAATTGTTACCATGCCTCGTTATTGGTGTGTGTCGATTTCATTGGTTACTGAATTAATATGTTCCCTGACACTTCTTCGCAATTGTCTTCAGGTTTTTCCTCCATATTTCACACCGTACCGGTATGTATGATATTCACACGGTCATTGTTAGAGTTGCAGAAAGTCTTGCACGGTGGCATGAAGGGACAAGCCTTACATGAATTGCAGCAGATCCCACGAATTGATATGTTCCCTGGCACGCCTTCACTATTCTGCAGGTTTTCCTACATATTTCATAACCAGAAGTATTAGAATATCAACCAGTTCAAAAGTAGAACTGTGGGATCTTACTGTTGCAATTCATGTCCGTTCATGCAAACGTGGAAAACTTCCTGGAACTCTAACCATGAACGTGTGAATACAGTACATTATTAGAGATTAGAGACTACTCACATTCATCTGTTCTCACCCATAAACATTTTGGTCGCCACACAGCATTCAAACGAGTGGAGCTAGGGTAATCTACTGCCTGACACTACTGACACCGTCTCAGTCACTCCCTCTTATTGCTTTTTATTGGCATAGTGCTATTTCTGGGCCTATACAGAATTTAGGATGTTACCTCGTACACCCCTGGCAGTTACACCATGTGGTCTTCAAGTTCATCGATGCGCTGCCGATGGGCCTTATTTTCCTCATTGGAACCCCTCCCACCATTGTTCAACTTTACCCCTCCAGCAGGTGGACATGCGGGTCAGTTTAGGGACAGGTGACCCGCTGGGAGTCAGTTCAACTCTGCGGGTAGACCCCATGGCAGGCACAGGATCGAATTCAGGAATCTCCTGGCTGGTACTACTGGTAATACAGTGTCAACCAGGTACTTCCCAACCTGGAATAAAAGGGAGACTCCACTCAGAAACCCTTCGTAGCCACACGACGGTCAGCAGCATCAAGGCAATCTCCGCTAGTTGCACACTCAGGCTCCACAGAATGTGGAACCTCCTCTCTCATTCACAGCTCTGCAGTGCCCTCCTGTGTTCCCACTGCACCAAACTTTGCCAACATGTCAGCAACTGGTGGTTTGCCAACATGTCAGCAACTTTGCCAACATGTCAGCAACTGGTGGTGTAGGAGCGGCATCACTACCTTCCTGTGGAGGAGTAGCTGAGGTATCCTGTTCTCCTTCTTCATACCTAGGTCGTCTAGAGTACCGAAGAGGTGACTTCTGATACCCAAGGAGAATGGTAATGGAGGCATCTGCCTCACTTGAGGCTTTGCTACCCTGGGCAGAGGCCATTAGAGCCTCCAAGGTGTAATGCTGGTGAACCAAAAGAAGGAAATATTTGTTTTGGCGCTTTCTTAGTGCATTAAGTCTGTGTGTGTGAAGAAAACTTATATAAAACAATATTGTGTGACTTGAATAATAAAGTGAACTGTGATCAATTAGTGAAAATAAATGGTGACATATGAATCTACAAAAAAATCCTCTGCACCACCCAGTGCATAGTGCTAATTGAAAAGCGGCTCGAAAAGACTGTTCTTTAGTCTGTTGGATCCAAATGTTCTTCAAAAGGTCAGGGGAGCACTAGTGTTCACAACGACCTCATGGAAGAAACAATAAAAACGACATTGTACTACACTATTTCAACCAGAGTAATTATTGTTAAGTGAAGAATAGTTCCACTCACACTTACTCCTTTTCAATAAAGCAGTACAGAGACACTTTTCTCTCTCTGAATAGAGCAATAGATCAGGAACTCCGCACATGAAACCCCTTTGCTAGTGAATCCTTCCCATCTGTAGTTGATATACCCAGGAGAATAAAGAAAAACTAATTGTGCAGTATATCTCAATAATATTTAAAAAAAATAGGACATTAAAAACACATGGATGTACACTCAAATTTTGTACATTACATCAATTCGTGGTACGAATTCCCGACTTTCCTCTGTATGTGTTTGACCGGTACACACGCTGTGAAGCTTACTACCGCGTCCCGGCTCTCTTCTACGTCATCTCCAGTTGGGTGAAGTTGAGGGCGGAAGAGCTGTGCGGAGGAATCCCCGGCTGCCAGGACTTTCGCGTCACGAATACACTCTGATTCAACGCGTTTCGTCGGTACGACTTCTTCAAGAATTCATGTGGGGTTTCATGTGCGGAGTTCCTGATCCATTGCTCTATTCAGAGAGAGAAAAGTATCTCTGTACTGCTTTATTAAAATGGAGAAAAGTGTGGAACTATTCTTCACTTAACAATAATTACTCTGGTTGAAATTGTACCACACTATGTCGTTTTTATTGATTCTTCCATGACGACGATGTGAACACTGGCGCTTCCCTGACGTTTTGAAGAACATAATGCTGGTGAGACAGATGTGAAAACGGGTAAACAGCCAGTTAACCCACCAGGCGCTCAGAAAATGTAGCTACAGCTGTGAAATGGTGTTTTACCAATAAATCTGATTGAAGAGTGCCACTATCCCCCAGTGTGTATTTGAATACATGTAATTCTTTGCAACTGGCTAGCTGTAAGCACAATGAAGTTGGAGAAAGACTTGAAGGGAGATAACTTACAGTTGCACTGGGGGACGTGATGAAGTGGCCCGTCTGTCTTCCTGCATGAACAATGCTGTGTGTCCCTCTGTCTGTGATGTCTCTTGATGGGATGGTAGGATGATCTTCTCACGTTGCCAGCACTCTCTTCTGCCGCCAACCCTGCACCCGCTCGTTCGCGGTGGGTGGTCACCTGACCGGCGGCAGTGCCGGTACTTCCGGATACAGCAGGGAGACACAGATACACCATACACAGCCCGGCGTGCAGGCAGCAGGCACCGGAACACTAGAAATCCTCCCCAGGGAGGTCAGTACGCCGCACAGCCGTGGAAAAAAGCTTCAGAAAAGGCTGATCAGTGAAGCATGAAACTTTAATAGAACAAAGTGCAAACGGATCCTCTTTACGCGTTTCGGCCCGTCATGCCTTTGTCAAAAACCTCTTTTGACAAAGGCCTGACGGGCCGAAACGCGTCAAGAGGATCCGTTTGCACTTTGTTCTATTAAAGTTTCATGCTTCACTGATCAGCCTTTTCTGAAGCTTTTTTCCACGGCTGTGCGGCGTACTGACCTCCCTGGGGAGGATTTCTAGTGTACTGGTGAGACAGAAGATATGGTACAACTCATTCCTGGCAGCACGCAGCACTGGAGAGACAATTGCTGGTGCATCGGCAACTAAAGCATGCAGCCTGAAGGAATTCAGGTTCCCAGGAGTTAGCAGTCCAGTATAGAACCAGTCACGGTCATTGGGCTGCATGTGTGTCCTCGTTATCAAAAAAAGGCCCCTCCCCAATCAAAATTAGCAGGAGCAGGGTGTGGTTCCTGATCTCCTACTTCGAAGGAGTGTCATTGGATAGTCAGGGGAGGGTGTGGCTTTACTTTTGTGCCACTCTGCAAGTGGCTCAGCACATAGTTCCATCCATGCACTCATGCATTCTTGGCAGGAAACCTAGTCTCTATGACTCAAAGAACATTTTCTTTTTGCGGGGCGTTGGACTATACTTCTGCACAATTCCGCGTTTAGGTGCACAACTTTTATATCACAGTCTAACAGTGTGGATTCAATATTCAATCCCAGTATTATGCATGTAAATCTTATGTATAGCTCTGGAGTCCAGCAGTGACCTGGTTAATCCCAGCTTGAGAAAAGCCTTGGTTAATTTCCCAGGTCTCAGATGCCTCATTAATGATAAAAATAGAGCGGAGTGGCGCTCAGCGCTGATAAATTAATAAAAAATACACAAGTGCACATACTTGCAAAAATACACAAGTGCACATACATAGTGTACCAAGGGATAATATGAAATATATTCTATATCATAAACCGTGAATAAATAAATATATAAGTGATGATTCACTAGTGCACTATCTAATCCAATGATGGGAAACATAGTGCAAAATATAAATGAGATACTTCTGCACTCTAAACCGTGGAACAGAATATGTTTCAAATTTCCTCCACAGCTGAGATCCAAAAAAACAGGGGAGCAGGGGATCCGTCGCCAAAGGAGAGAAGAAAAACTGACATAGAGCAGTATTGCTGGATAATTCGGACTTAGAAAGAAATGGAATCTCCAAATCACATAATCACAAACTCAAAGAATAATACGGGCATATCCCAAACTGTGGCAAACGTGAGTAGGTGTAACCTGTTGCAGTGGTGCTCGGGAAAAGAAAGAAAACCACAATAGTGCAGATGGTACTGCCCATAGAATATATTTACCAAACAGTGGACACCCTGAAGTGAAGGCTTACATCAGGGTAGTCCTTTAAAAGCATGTAGACAATCTGTAAATAGACGCCGTGACTCCCGGGAGCCGGGTGAGTCGCTCTCTCGCCATACTCCAAGGTACTGCCCCTTCCAATGTCATCACTTCCTGGTTCCTCGTTTCCGGAAACCTGGTAACACAGATGACGCGAACGACGCCGTCCCACACTCTGAATCCCACTCTCATAACTGGAACCAGACTTTACCTGTTTCGCTGTAGTATCGCTTCGTCAGGAGTCAATCATTAATGGGCTATAAAAACACAGAGCTCCCACTTGTTCCTGGTTCCTGTCTGAACCAGGGAGACACTTGCTGGATCTCTGGAGGGAGAGCAGCCTGCAGAAGGTATGTTACATTGGGACACTTACCCTTCCTCTCTGTTTCTATCCTGGACTTGAACCGCCCTTTCTGGGAAAAGGGTAAAGCCCTTCCCAGGACTTATTTTTTTCATTTGTTTATATATGCTGCAGTTTAAGCTCTGTTATTTTGTACATTTTGTGGCTGAATAAAAATCCAACTCAGATCACGCACGTGTCTTCACCAGTTCTTAAGGATCCACCAAAGGATTGCTGAATCCACGGATTGGATTCTAAAAATCCATCCACAGTTTGTATCCAATGCCGGTTTTTGATGAATCCACGCGGATTAATATGGACCAAATTCATTTGCCTATTTTACACCGCAAATGGATTTTTGAGAAAAATCCAGGAAACGGATTTTGGGCAGATTCACCCATCTTTAATTGTTACATCAACACACAGTGATCTTGTTATGAACATAACTGCTTTCTCCCTGGTGCTGTCAGAAACGTTCTTCCCTAGCTCCCCCTATTTCTGCCCGCTAGGGAGGAGCTGAGGCTAGACGCCCTATGCTACTTACAATAGCCTCTTCTGGGCAGCCTGGGTAGGCTTCATCTCTTTAGGACCCCTGTCAGGCTTTGTGCTGCTCTCTCTGTTGGTGATCAATGTCCCTCTCACAGGCACTGCATGCCACCTCGTAGCGACATGTAGTGGGGCCATCTACGGACCCTCCGATTGGGCTGGTCCAACTATCTCCCCGGACTGTGCACTGTGGAGCCCCCTCAGTGTATAGGCTGCTGCCATATAAACTCAGAGAGTAGCAATGAACCGTTCTTAGGCCACTATCTAAGCGGGACACTATCCCTAACTGACAAACAATATAAAGAGGATCCTGTCACACCTTGAATATGGAGTACAATTTTGGGCACCAATCCTAAGAAAAGACATTATGGAACTAGAGAGAGTGCAGAGAAGAGCCACCAAATTAATAAAGGGGATGGACATTCTAACTTATGAGGAGAGGCTAGCTAAATTGGATTTATTTACATTAGAAAAGAGGCGTCTAAAAGGGGATATGATAACTATATACAAATATATTCGGTGACAATACAAGGAGCTTTCAAAAGAACTATTCATCCCACGGGCAGTACAAAGGACTCGGGGCCATCCCTTAAGGTTGGAGGAAAGGAAATTTCACCAGCAACAAAGGAAAGGGTTCTTTACAGTAAGGGCAGTTAAAATGTGGAATTCATTACCCAGGGAGGCTGTGATGGCAGATACAATAGATTTGTTCAAAAAAAGGTTGGACATCTTTTTAGATGGGAAAGGTATACAGGGACATACCAAATAAGTATACATGGGAAGGATGTTGATCCAGGGATTAATCCGATTGCCAATTCTTGGAGTCAGGAAGGAATTAATTTTTCCCCTTATGAGATATCATTGGATGATATGACACTGGGGTTTTTTGTTTGCCTTCCTCTGGATCAATAAGTAAGTATAGATATAGAATAAAGTATCTGTTGTCTAAATTTAGCATAGGTTGAACTTGATGGACGTATGTCTTTTTTCAACCTCATCTACTATGTAACTATGTAACTATGTAACTATACTATCTATTTACATAAACACTTACTATATACAATGAGATCCCTCCTGTGTCTCCTCCAGGGATCTCAGTTCCAGAAGCTTCCCCCTTAATATTTATATTCCAGCCTTGATGCCACTGTCTCCTGGCAGAAGGGGCAGGATTTAACTTCTGCTCAGTCACCCCAGCACCACGTGATCGGGAAGGGACGTGACTCTGTGTGGCCCACACGGTTAGCCCTCTCCTTGATAAAGGCAATTTTTGCCGAAACGTTGGACCCTTTGGTGGCACATTAAATGTAATTTTCATAAGACCGTGTGCCTGCTTCCATTCTCCACATGGTTAGCACCGTAACACCCTAGTAATCCCTGAGGGGGGTTACACTAATAATAGTTCTATTTTATTTAGCACTTTTCCTTCTCCCAATCTGACTCAAAGCCTTTACAATAACAATAGAGTGTATAGAATATAGCACTTAGGATGTCTTCAGTCAGTGTCTTTACTCCCTGAGCCACTCCTAAAGCTCAAGTGTGTCTATTCCCTGGAAGACCTATTAAAAGATGTGTCATGGCATGCAATACTTGTTAAAGAAAGTAATTATTGATTTAAATACCATGTGTTAAGATTGTGAAAGTCTCTGACAGCTCATTAAAGGTGGAAGACGGCATCATGTATAAAAGTGTTGACATCAGGAAATTCAACAAATCCTACACAGTCAGGACAGGAGCTAGAGAAAAGAGAGGATGGGCAGCTGCCAGAAATACGTGCTGCTGCTTCTTGGTCTGGTCATTGCTGTAACCTGTGCACCCCTCTCTCCCAACTCTCAGAAATACTCACAGGATGCCCCTAGAAATCGTAATCCTTTCTACAACAGAGAGCCTGCTGTCCATGCTCAACCCAATGGCCCCGAAGCTGATTACAAGGTCCCAGTGGTAAGTTTCACTCAATGCTTTTTCTTAGAAGGATATTTATAAATTACTGCAAATTAAAGCAGATTTAAAAGTACTTATAAAGTCAAATAGACCCGCAGTGAAAATGTGTTCCTGGCCCCTGTTTTGGGGATATAACAGCTACACGTGGACTGTCACTGTAATATAGCCATTGTTGAAGAGAAAACAATTATTGTTCCAAACCTCCATGCTAAGGATAGCTTAGCGGAGTGTATGTAAGGAGATGGCCGAGGCAGGTAACCAGACCATCTAGTGACTTGTGTCGGTGAAGCTAAGGCGGCTTTTCAAAGTTGCTCTGTCGTGAATAGCAGAGCAACCGGCATTGTTTTGAAGCTAGGAAAGTCTGTCCTGCAGAGACTAAGGCTGCGCTAAGTACTGCACCGACACACTTTATTCGAGCAAATACCCGGTATGTACCTGGCAGATACCTGGAATGCGCCACTCCTCACCTCTAACAAGCCCCGTTGCATTTGCCTTCCCAGCCTGGGTTCATGCCTGGCTGATGGGCGGCTGATCTGTTAAATGATAATGATTAGGATTTAATAGGCTGCAATGCTCCGCATGTCTACCAGATGGCATAAATTCATGAATTGTAATGCAGTATATATATATATACTGTGCAGTATTGCAGCCAGCGGGAATAAAATGCTTCAATCACTGCTTGGAAAATAACTCAATGCACTCGGGCAGAAAACAGTCACAAACCTCAATACACCCGGGTATACCCGAATTCGTGGGACTAGCCAAGCTCGAATAAAGTGTGTCGCAAGTGTAGATGTGGTCTACTTAGATTTTGCAAAGGCTTTTGATATGGTTTCACACGAGGTTGGTGTACAAAATAAAGCAAATTGCACTCAGTAGTAATATATGCACCTGGATTGAAAACTGGTTAAAGGACAGACAACAGAGGGTTGTCATAAATGGAACTTTTTCAGGTTGGGCTAAAGTCGTGAGTGGAGTACCTCAGGGATCGGTACTGGGACCCCTGCTTTTTAACTTGTTTATTAATGACCGTGAGGTTGGCATCGAGAGCAAAGTCTCCATCTTTGCTGATGATACTAAATTGTGTAAGGTAATAGAATCAGAGCAGGATGTCATTTCTCTTCAGAGGGACTTGGAGAGACTTGAAACGTGGGCAGGTAAATGGCAGATGAGGTTTAATACAGATAAATGTAAGGTTATGCATTTGGGATGCAAGAATAAAAAGGCGAATTACAAATTAAATGGGGATAAATTGTGGGAATCCTTGATGGAGAAGGATTTAGGAGTGCTTGTAGACAGCAGGCTTAGCAATAGTGCACAAAGTCATGCAGTAGCTGCAAAGGCAAACAAGATCTTGTCTTGCATCAAACAGGCAATGGATGGAAGGGAAGTAAACATAATTATGCCCCTTTACAAAGCATTAGTAAGACCACACCTTGAATATGGAGTACAATTTTGGGCACCAATCCTAAGAAAAGACATTATGGAACTAGAGAGAGTGCAGAGTAGAGCCACCAAATTAATAAAGGGGATGGACAATCTAAATTATGAGGAGAAACTAACTAAATTAGATTTATTTACATTAGAAAAGAGGCGTCTAAGAGGGGATATGATAACTATATACAAATATATTCGGTGACAATACAAGGAGCTTTCAAAAGAACTATTCGTCCAAAGGGCAGTACAAAGGTCTCGGGGCCATCCCTTAAGGTTGGAGGAAAGGAAATTTCACCAGCAACAAAGAAAAGGGTTCTTTACAGTAAGGGCAGTTAAAATGTGGAATTCATTACCCATGGTGACTGTGATGGCAGATACAATAGATTTGTTCAAAAAAAGGTTGGACATCTTTTTAGATACCAAATAAGTATACATGGGAAGGATGTTGATCCAGGGATTAATCCGATTGCCAATTCTTGGAGTCAGGAAGGAATTAATTTTTCCCCTTATGAGATTTCATTGGATGATAGGACTCTGGGGTTTTTTTGTTTGCCTTCCTCTGGATCAACAAGTAAGTATAGATATAGGATAAAGTATCTGTTGTCTAATTTAGCATAGCTTGAACTTGATGGACGAACGTCTTTTTTCAACCTCATCTATTATGTAACTATGTAACCCTATGTTATAGTGCCGGAGACGGCGACAACGCCGCGACATCGCGTCAAAACCAATGCATTGCCGCCGTCGCCGCGTGTGCTTATAGTATGGGTGACGCGACGGCGCGACGGCTTGGTCGCGATCGCTAGAAGTCATCTCAATTTGATTTTTCCAGTGACCGCAGCCTCGCCAGCTCTATAAGCGTAACCTTAGTCAGGCGTCAGGACCAAGTTCTGAGAATTGAACGTACACTGGCGACACACTTTATTCGAGCTTGGCTAGTCCCACGAATTCGGGTATACCCGGGTGTATTGAGGTTTGTGACTGTTTTCTGCCCGAGTGCATTGAGGTATTTTCCAAGCAGGGATTGAAGCATTTTATTTCCGCTGGCTGCAATACTGCACACTACATATATATATACTGCATTACAATTCATGAATTTATGCCATCTGGTAGACACGCGAAGCATTGCAGCCTATTAAATCCTAATCATTATCATTTAACAGATCAGCCGCCCGTCAGCCAGGCATGAACCCAGGCTGGGAAGGCAAATGCAACGGGGCTTGTCAGAGGTGAGGAGCGGCGCATTCCAGGTATCTGCCAGGTACATACCGGGTATTTGCTCGAATAAAGTGTGTCGGTGCAGTAGGGGTACCGGCTAGGATTTCCAGCCGAAAAGAGGACCAGGAAGCCTGGGTTTATATCCCGGTCAGGGTAAGCTTTTCGAAGCAGGCGCCCTGCACCTAGTTGAACCTAGATTTCACCCCCAATAAGGGTGCTTTTGTATGTATTTTGTGTAATTCTTTGTGTTATACGCAGGTTTACCCGAATAAAACACATTTTGTTTTTAACTACCTTGTTGTGCCTAGGATAGGAAAATTAACCGTATGGGAGCTCAAAGAGTGTAGACAACGGTGCCAGGCAGGGCAAAGTCAATGTAAAAGCATTTGAATGGAGTTGACACCGGGTATGTAAAGTCGGGTAGGACTGTAATAAGGAGCAACTGGTAACGCAAGAGAGGGCTAGTAACGGGAGGATGAAGAGGTACTCACTCAATCCCTGGCCCTGGCTGACCGCCCGGTGTGGAGTCCACGCGACTCACAAGATCACCGCTCTGCTTTCCTCCTTCCAGCTCCAGTCCTGTAGATGCGTCTCCCTCTGTGTCTGCGGCTGCTTCCGCTTCCGGTGGTGAACGCTGATCCTCGCAGCAACGACTGAGAAGGTAAAGGATCTGTGGTCCATCCGCTCCAGGAGCGGATGGACCACAGATCCTTTACCTTCTCAGTTGTTGTGCCTAGGGAATGATCCCAGTACAAATATAAATAGGTGTTAAAAATCCTGGTCTCCTGTGACAAGGATTTCAGAGCCTTCCCATACATAATAAGGAGCTTCACAGCACTGAAAATGCATCCGTTAAACTACTAGACATGGCTTACGTATAATTAAAAGGTTGTCAGTGTGAGAAATGAATTTATTAGTTGTAATAGCATTGCAGATTAATTATGTTTACAATGTATATATAAATATATTATTCGTTCTGGAAAGTATGTAATGCACACATGTTTTCTTTGTTTCCTACAGCAGAATGAGATTTTATCAGAACTAGACACAACTAAAAAAGACAACTTTAACATAGAAATATCCCTTCAGCCCGCCCGCGATATCCCATTTCCTAGACCACCAAAACGAAGACCCTAGGTCTGCAATAGAACATAGCATAGTTCTTCACGGTCTAGGACGATTGGCTGTGATAAAACCGCTGCTGACGCTTCGCCGCATTGCAAATCGCCGCCATGGAAACTCACCGCTTGACAAGTCACCATTCCTTTTCAACATTTCTTTTTGACATTTCTTTGTTGCCACCATCTTTAAATGTCCCGACCACCACTCCGAATCTGAACGCACCTACAAACCTGGGCACTCAGCGCTCCTGCCGGACACTCTCGGCGTCAGTAAGAAATACTCCCCAAACAAATGCATATTTTATGTTCAAAATGGGAAAAGTAAAGACAATAAAGTCATACTTCATATGTGGAACAACTTTTCATTAATTACCATAGTAAATACTAATTACACTGCTAACCATAGCAGATTTCTACATTACTTATAAATCTCCTGTCTGTAAGACCAGCGTCTATAGATATGTATGCTGATGACATCATAAGTGACGGACAACATGCAAAACCCCCACACCTAGATTCAAATGTATAGCTGGAGACTTGACTCTCTCCTGCCATCTGGTGGACACTATGATTACTGACTGACACAACCTATAGCAGGGGTGGGCAACCTATTTTTCAATGTAGCCACAGGTGTGGCGAACTATAAGTGAAAATAGTCACACTGTGTAAAAATGTAGGTATTATGTTGCGCCAGTGAAAATTTTAAACAACACACACTGTTTGAACAAGTTTATAAATTCTCCGAATGCAACCCCCCTCATCCTCTCACCCCCCTCCTCCTCACACCCCCCCTCATGCCACCACCACTGCCCTGTTCATCATCATCACCTCACCCCCTCATCATCATCTCATTTAACCCCCCATTATCATCATCTCACCCCAGCACCCTTGATCTCCCCCAGTCCCTTTCAGCAGTCCCCCTCATCATCAAGCACCCCCCCTTCATCCTATGCGTAGAGCGCATAGGAGGGTGAGTAATGCGTGGGGCGAAGGGCATGGAAACTGTGGTGGCGGGAGGGGGTAACAATGCAGCAGCAGTGGGGGGCAGGGTGGGTGCCGGTGTTGGCAGGCTTGGTGCAGCTGTGGGGGGGGTGGTCTGGGCAGCATGGGAGGGGATGATGAGGGCAGCGTGAGAGGGGGGGGTCAGGGCAGGGCGAGAGGGGAGGGTCAGGGCAGCGCGAGAGGGGAGGGTCAGGGCAGCGCGAGAGGTGAGGGTCAGGGCAGCACGAGAGGGGAGGGTCAGGGCAGCACGAGAGGGGAGGGTCAGGGCAGCATGAGAGGGGAGGGTAAGGGCA